>NC_079196.1:213970821-214215821 GCF_029499605.1 Hyla sarda | reverse complement strand
AGATGTCTAGGGGTGGAGTACCCCTTTAAATATTTACATGTGCTCAATGCATACACTTGCCACATTTTTGATGGCGGTGAAAGGTAATTCAATTGCAGGTACCGAGCACTTGTGAATACTGAATAAGCTGCATGTTCCCACGGGCCCAATCAAACACCTGATTGGTGGGGGGTGCTGGGATCCCCACTGATTTAATAATGATGGTCGATCTGGAAAATAGGCCATCATTTTAATAAACACTTCTTACAGCTCCAGTGTCCGGCACTCACACCTGTGCATGGGTAAACCGTTCTCCTTCATTTAGTCCAAAATGACATAAAACATACCAAACACCCCAACGTATTTCCGGTCCAGCTGACCCTTAATCATGATATCCCATCCCACTTCTTGGTGCTGGACAACCTCTCCTTTCTTCTTCAACCCTTTTAGGTGTCTCAAATGGAGCGGACTGAGAAGGTGGGAAATTAGGCAGCACTCCAAAGAGTTCAGAAGGCCCAAAGGGCTCCTTACTTCCCTTGGAAGACCACAGAGGACCATGAGAAAAGAAGTCCTTCCTGCTTCTAAAGTTGGATTACCGATGCTTGAAAGGGTACTCCGCCCCTAGACATCTTATCCCCTATCCAGCGGCGGGACCCCCGCGATCTCGGCTTCGACACCCCAGACATCCAGTGCACGGAGAGAACTTTGCTTCATGCCAGATGACTGGTGATGCGGGGTGGAGGCTCATGATGTCACGGCCATGCCCCCTCAATGCAAGTCTATGGGAGGGGGCGTTATGGCAGTCACGCCCCCTCCCATAGACTATACTTGCATTGAGGAGGTGAGGCCATGACGTCACGAGGCTCTAAACGAACGCCGGGTGCAGCAGGGAGATCGCGGGGGTCCCCAGCGGAGGGACCCCCACAATCAGACATCTTATCCCCTTTGGATAGGGGATAAGATGTCTAAGGACGGAGTACCCCTTTAACTTATGATGACATCATGAGATGATTGATGGAGCCTCTTACGTTAAGTGACATCACTAGACTTTCATCTTCCGAGCCCAAGGACTCAGACCATTCTGAATCATGTTAAAATTAGCTACTTGGATATATTTGGATTATGACCAGATGTGGTTTACTGGTTCTCATCCCATAAAAAAACATATGTATTCAGACTTGCGACACAACTGTACTTGAAATCATCCAGTGTAATGCGCGAGCGATCTGGCTTCATGCCATGACCCATCTGAGCAGCTGATCTATATACAGTTGTTTCCTCAATATGTTTTCCATCAGCTCTATGTGAAGTGGCTGCACTTTGAACAACCACCAATAGGCACTGTAACTCTTTCCAGAAAGTATGAAGCCTTGGTAAGATATAGAAACACGGATGGAACAGACTGGGACAAATTATTGGGAAGGGCAATGGAATAAGGGGGCCTCCGAGACTATGGGCCTCCACATCTCAGTTCCCACCATATCTAGTTGTGGTCCTGATGGCACCGACAGCCACGATCACATCATAACAATTTGAGTAGGTCAGAAAATTGGGGAGCCCATTGGGCCCATTCATTATGATTAGTGTTGACCGGACTGAACCCGTAGAAACTGAGTTCGGTCTGAATTTATGGAAATATTCGCTTCGGACGAAGCTGGTAACACGGTGTAAACACCATGTGAGAAGGGATGACGATTGAAAACATGGTGTTGGCCATGGTAGGGACACATACGATGACAGGGTAGCCCAGAATACTTTGCAAGATCACATGACCTCAGGTTAGCCAATAATGGCTTACATACAGCTCCCACCCAATGAAGAGGCATAATAGGGGTGGGAATGAGGCACCAAATAAAACCATGACGATTTTAGGGTGAGAAGCCAAGAGAACATTTTCGACAGGAACAGTGTGACAGAGCACTATAGCAGCTACAATGTGGTGGTGTATGGACTATTTGCTTGTCAGGTCAGTGTTTCCCAACCAAAGTGCCTTCAGCTGCTGCAAAACTACAACTCCTAGCTTGCCCGGACAGCCTTTGGCTGTCCGGGCATGCTAGGAGTTGTAGTTTTGCTACAGGTCATGGAGGTCAGGGTGAGAAGAAGATGTGCGAGAGACAGTCATACTGAGTAACAGTGTGTGTTCAGAGTACACAGAACCGCTGCTGCACCTGTGTAAAGTGTGCCAGTTTTTTCCGTGTTAGGGGAAAACAGTGTCCACACAAGGGTTTTGTGTCATATTTGCACACAGCTGTGCAAGCGAAGATTCGAGTTTTGGGGCTTGTCAAGCTAGTCAAGCCCAACTACAAATAAATCATGATGGCTAAATGCCATCATTCTTTATGTGTGCTTTTCCTATTGCTTTTTCACTTATCACTATTGGCTCCAGAAAGTTAAACAGATTTGTAAATTACTTCTATAAAAAAAATCTTAATCCTTTCAGAACTTATGAGCTGATGAAGTTGAGTTGTTCTTTTCTGTCTAAGTGCTCTCTGATGACACGCATCTCGGGAACCGCCCAGTTTAGACGCAAATCCCCATAGCAAACCTCTTCTACTTTGTGCAGTTCCCGAGACAAGCAGAGAGCACTGTTTGTCAGACAGAAAACAACAACTCAACTTCAGCAGCTGATAATTATTGAAAGGATTAAGATTTTTTAATAGAAATAATTTACAAATCTGTTTAACTTTCTGGAGCCAGTTGATATATATAAAGTTTTTTTCCTGGAATACCCCTTTAAGGTTTTTTTTGTACCACCTCAGGTGGTCTATGAGTTGTGTTAAGGCTTGTGGCACATGCATATAGGTGGGGAAAATATAAATATATATATATATATATTTATTTATTTATTTATTTATTTTTTGGGTTATTGCTCAGTTCCTGCCTTGATCTGAAGCTAAATTTTTGAAACTATTTGTGAATTTCTAAATTTTTTAATACTATAACCGTAGACATTATTCCATATTCCTGCTCAAGTCATAGGAAGGGGCTGCGGTAAACTTTTGTTATCTGTGGGTTTTTGGAGAGCACCCTACTCCCTGACAATGTGGTTTACAGCTGTGAGTGTAACCTCTGCCTCTATAATGGTTTCCCATCCATAAACCTCTCAGATTAGTAAACATCCTGTCATCCTCATGATAACATTTACAAGCTCTTATGGGTGAGTCTGTTGTTAGACTGCTGTGGGTCTTTGTCTGCTAAACTACGACTCTCAGCACGCCCTGACCGCAAGTGAGTACATATACATGACATGTACTGACATCTTGCAGGTATGGATTGGCACGGCATAATGGCGGGTGGACACCAAGAGTCGAAATGGAGCAGAAATGCACTTATTATTTATTTACAGACTTCATAACCATAAGGTTCGGTCAGTGACTATGAGGGCAGATTAGTCATGGCGGTCTCACAGTTGACCAGGCTGGTAGTGCTCTGGAAATACACTCACAGACTATTTAAGTCTCGCTCTTGCTGCCTTTCACGGATGTCTTGACCTTTCAGAAGGTACTTCACCTGGTTCCTCTGCCTGGTCCAATCACTGTCCATACACAGCGCCCATCACAGCGGCCGCCCTCCAGCAGCCCTTCTCTCGATGGTTCTCCAAACATGGAAATGTCCTTGGGATGTATGGCGCACCCTACTTGTGGTTGTCCCTTTAGTGTCCAATGTATCATCAACTCAACAGAATGTCCTTTGAGGTCCTCTTTTGCTCTACATACACAGTAACGCTCATGGACACTTGCTGAAGTATGTACAACAGTCCACGACTATCCACAGTCCATCCATTATTGACTTCACCCTGACGCAGGGGTTTTTGTGGCTATCTATTGGGAAGAGTCTTGGGTCTACCTAGCAGCTTCATGGAGAGGAACATACACAGGACAGGGCTATGTGCATCTGTGGTCCCTTGGTGGGGTATGTAGGGTAGTTGGGGTGTTGCTGTTCTGGATAATAAAAGGGCGTTGTTAACCCTTGTCACTCGTGAAGCCAGGGTGAGGGTTAAATACTGTAATGGTGCTGGGCCTATCGCCACCCTTCCCAAGAACGATAGGTGAATGAATAATAAACGGATTGTCCCCAACCACTGTCAACTGAAACTTGCAGGAACTTTTACTGAAGATTTTCTGAAGCAGACAATAGCAATAACAGTCCATGAACAAAGTCCCTTTGTATTTGGGCAGCGATTGACAGTTAGTTGAGATCAGGTAAGCTCAATCTAGCTTTAGGAATATTCCGTTGCACAGATCCGCTGGATTTAGGGGTGAGTTTAGGTCCAGTGATCTTGCGGAGAGTAGCGGGGAACTATATATCTAACACCGCTGTGATGTAGGCCGAGGCCGCAAGTACCGAGGCCCTAGTAAACGTACTTGAATGTTGCGGAGGTCCTACCTCGTTCAGTGACAGCAACCCAAGAGAGCGATCAATGGCCGCAGCTCCCTTATATGGGCAGGGGCGGGCCGTTTTGGATTGGTCCAAAACAACTGTCACTCACCGTTACACGGCATTATGGGTAAACACGTTTCCTAAGAACCACCTAAGGTCCTTCAACATATCATAGAGTTCTGAACCATGTCACATGACCCGCAGGTCCTGCGACGCTAAAACAAATGAGTAACACCATATACATATTTACAATGACAATATTCATAAATATCAAATTACTAAGGGGTGACTAGGGGCTAATTAAGGATGCGAACCCCGCTAGTCCTAGGGACTCTGACTTTGGTGTCTAATTGCAGGGGGTCTTACCTCTGGGACCCATGATCTCCAGAATGTAGCTATATAAGCCTCCTGCTGCGTGGATAGGGGATAATTTGAATTCCCTCTTCCAACCTCCACGTGGCACCCAGCTTCCCACCACCCACCAGTATCCCAGCACCTTCAGATGACCCAGTTTCTCAAACACCTCTTTTTTTTTTTTTAAGCAATATCAGCCATTCACCTCCTCTTCTAAACCAAGCGCCATACTATGGCCGGAGCCTCCTTTAGCATTTCCCACCATCTTTTCTCCAGCTCTGCATAGTCATTTCTCAGTATACTATGGAGGAGATCTCCACTGCCATGGTTTGGTTAGCTTCCTCCATCTCAGTCTCTATTAGGAATCACCATAATTGTGATAGTGTTCCTTAAAGGGTACCTTTCATAAAAAATACTTTTTTTGATATATTATAGATTAATGTATGCAGAATAACTTTCCAATAGCATGTTATTAAAAAATATGCTTCTCTCTATTTAATTTTCCACTTTGAATAAATGACCACTAGGGGTCTCCCTACCAGTCCTTTTTTTTATAGATTTCAGACTCATGCTGGAGTCCTAAATCTCAAACTGCAGCCGGGACACAGACAAACTCAGCACTGCTCCCTGCCAGGAGTTTGTCTGTGTCCCGGCTGCAGTCTGAGATTTAGGACTCCAGCATGAGTCTGAAATCTATAAAAAAAAGGACTGGTATGGAGACCCCTAGTGGTCATTTTTTCAAAGTGGAAAATTAAATAGAAAGAAGCATATTTTTTATATTGGAAAGTTATTCTGCACACATTAATCTATAATATATCAAAAGTTTTTTTGATGAAAGGTGCTTGCTTCACGTTCCATTACATATGTGGTGGCCCAGTACAGGAGCTATACCCCCTGTACCCTAGCTGTCCTGTCAGGCAGCCTCCCTGCAGTGTCCCCGGGGCCCCCGACATCTGTCCCGTTATATATATTTTTTTCTGCCATGTGTTATACTGTAAAATGTATACAGTATAAGAGTGTTATTGCTTTAAGAAATGTTAACATGTGATCACCAGTTGTTATGTAAGTGTAACCCCGTGAGGTATCAGTGACCATGTGACCTAAGGGTGACCTATGGGACCCCTCCTAGTCTCCTCCATATAAGCCCTGGGTGGAGCTAGCTCTCGCCCTTATGCTCTTGATTTCCAGTTATGTCTTTGCTGAGGTCCAGTGCAGTCAAGTCCTAGAGTGTACAGTAGCAAAAGTCCAGCATCTCACCGCAACCGACACTCAGTGTTGAACAGCCGCCATGGATAACCGGGATCTTATGCGAAGCTCAGAGGCTACAAACCGGTGAGTTTCGTGCAATCAGCACTTCTTCCGGCCCCATTGGGGCTGGAAGAAGTGCTGATTGCACGAAACTCACCGGTTGGGGCCGGAAGAAGTGCTGATTGCACGAAACTCACCAGTTTGTAGCCTTTGAGTTTCCCGTAAGATCCCGGTTATCCATGGCAGCTGTTCAACACTGAGTGTCGGTTACGGTGAGTTGCCGGACTTTTTCTTTTTGCTACTGTATTATTTGCCTCTTGGATTCCTTTGCACCACCGTTTTGCTCAGTTATATACAATTTTTTTGAACCACTGTGATTTTTTGCTATCGCTCTCAACATATTCCATTGATTGCTTTAGTTTTTTGGGGGGGTCAGGTGCCTCCAGCTGTTTTTTCTTTATTAGCTTCAAGTCCTAGAGTGTGTCTGGAGTCCATAGGAGGCATCAAGTCCGTCCTGCAGCCACAAGCCTTCAAGTCTACAAGTAAGCTACAGTCACAGCTTAGTCAGTCTCAAGTCAAGTCAAGTCAGTCACAGTCATCTATTGTCAAGTCAGAGTGGCCTGCACTAAAATTGTTCAAATCTAATGCAAGTCCCACCAAGCCCCTAAGGTCTCTGAAGTCACTGGTCACCTCCATGGGCCTGGCTGAACTGTATAGACTTCCATCTGTCACTCAGTAAAGCTGTCGTTGTCCCTAACTTGGCGTCGGAGTCATTATTGCCCCCGTGCCTAGCCCAGGATCCAGCGGTATACCTTCGGTTGGTATTGAGGATAAACCCTGCCCTGGCGTCACGAATACAAGGGGTTAATGCCAGCTGCCCCTAGGGTAATTCCATCTGTCCTGCATCTCACACCCTCTACCACACATTCATATGTCAGACTTTATTATCCTTCTCTCCTTCCCCAAATTCCTATGTTTATAAAGTCATCAGACCCTTCAGTATGAGTTTACATGGAAAGGAGAAGAAGCTATAAGGCATATGCCTGCACATGATCACTCATGACCTAACACAAGGCCTGGGAAAGGAGCCAATTCTTCTCTCGGTCTCGCTCTAGACTCCTCCGACATTCCCACACTTGCTCTAAGGTGCTTGCACGAGTCTCCAGGATCCCACATTGGGAATGGTGGACATAAGGTCCGGCCCTTTGCCCTCGGAGCCATTATTCCTGGCACAGGCTGGATGTGGGTGAGATGATGGAGCTCAGGAGACCAGCAGAGGAGAAGGAATATCCTGGGAACTTTTCCAGAACAGGAACTCATCCTTGGAGAGGAATGTGGGAGAATGATGACGCAGCAAATGTATTGATATCCTTCATGCAGCTGCAGCCTTGTCCTCATTAATTACTCTCTATGAGGACGTGACCATCCGCTTCAGCCTCGTATCAGAGATGGTGGAAGAGCCAGTTCTGATACTCAGATGGGTAAATAGTCAGGGCAATTATTGCGTCTATTAGCCTCCATCTTGTACCCATTGCTGGACCCCTAAAGACCTCATGCACAGTTCTAGAAGCACTAAAAGGGATAGAACAGGAAAAACACTCATTTATTTGCAATATGTCTAGTGCAGGTATTGGGCAGAACATGATATAGGGATTATCTTTTGTGCACTCTGAATCCTTGACAAAAGCTAATTTGCATACCAAATTTCCCAGGATGCATTGCAAAGCCTGTAAGGCTCCTTATGCTATCTGGTGGTCTCCACAAGAAGATACAGTACCCACCCTTGAGCTTTAATCCTTATGTTCTGCCCCATCCCCTCAGGTCGTGTATTTGGAGTTGTGCATCGAGTGTTCCTTTATAAATCTCAAATCATCCACTTATTTATTTATTATTTTTTTATTGTCACTGTGCCACTTTTACGTGTTTGTTTGTACACAGAATTTGTCAGCCCTTCTGGGTGTCCCTCCTGGCGGTCTAGGGGAGGTGTGTGTGGCCATCAGGTTCCTCACCTCCCTGCATCCCCCGGGCATCTTGGCTTCGGTTGAGATGCCATCAGTATACTGCTCATTGCCAGATACCTTGGTTAACGCCAAGGTTGAAGCCGGGGCATTTGTGGCCGCTTAGTAGCTTCGGCGAAAAGGGGCATCGAACCTGGATCCCTGCAGGTGCCTTTTGGCCCGGAGGTGAAGGGTAGGTTTGTTGGGGGCCTCTCTTCTGTTGGAGATGGGCTTAGCGATAGACCGCATCCTTTGCGCACTTTTTTTTAGTGTGACACGTTTCCACTTTTTCTTGCACGTTTCCCGGCTCTTACAAATCTGTTTATAAATCTCAATTCTACCTCACTGATCCAGATGTCTTCTCTACATTATCCAAAATCCCAGGTTGTCTGTCAGCTAAATCTTCATTCTTCTCCTGATTTCTCAAACTCTACTTGGAGAGTAATGGACATACTTAGGAAGGATCTGCGCTTGTCTTGGGCTAAATGTTTATGTTGTGAGATTACCATAATGCTATGGCCATCTTATGGTAAACTGGCTATTTCCTGTTGGAGTTTCCTTCTTCAACCACTAATCCCATAGTTCCTTGTTAGTAAGTGTGAGGTCACTTTCCTCCCTCCCACATATCAGCCACCCCACCCATTGAAACACAAATGAGTTGCCGTCTATGCAATAGACCAGTTTTTTCTAACCAGGGTGCAGAATGATCTCCCTCCCAGCGGTCGCTCCACCCATTGAAGCAGGACAGGCTCCCTGTCATCACCTGACTAGTGATGTAATGTCTTGGTCGCACTGCAACCTTGAAAAACCTGAGATCTAAGTAATTTTGTAGACTGTTAAAAATAAATATTGGGGCAAAAATCTCAGAAGAATTTGCGAGACCACTGTCACACACAGGTATGGACACTATATGATGAACTTCACGGACTTTACAGCCCCTGTAGCATAGTCAAAAAAAATTAATCCTGGAATACCCCTTTAATTCTGCTGTTACGCCGAGCGCTCCGGGTCCCTGCTCCTCCCCGGAGCGCTCGCGGTGTTCCTCTCTCTGCAGCGCCCCGGTCAGACCCGCTGACCGGGAGCGCTGCACTGACTCTGCCGGTGGGGATGCGATTTGCTTAGCGGGACGCGCCCGCTTGCGAATCGCATCCCAAGTCACTCACCAGTCCCGGTCCCCGGCTGTCATGTCCTGGCGCGCGTGGCTCCGCTCCTTAGGGCGCGCGCGCGCCAACTCTCTGAGATTTAAAGGGCCAGTGCACCAATGATTGGTGCCTGGCCCAATCAGTCTAATTAGCCTCCACCTGCTCCCTGTCTATTTAACCTCACTTCCCCCTCACTTCCTTGCCGGATCTTGTTGCCTTGTGCCAGAGAAAGCGTTTATAGTGTTTGCCTTACCAGTGTTCCTGACCTCTTGCTATTGCTATTGACTACGAACCTTGCCGCCTGCCCCGACCTTCTGCTACGTCTGACCTTGCCTCTGCCTAGTCCTTCTGTCCCACGCCTTCTCAGCAGTCAGCGAGGTTGAGCCGTTGCCGGTGGATACGACCTGGTTGCTACCGCCGCAGCAAAACCATCCCGCTTTGCGGCGGGCTCTGGTGAATACCAGTAGCAACCTAGAACCGGTCCACCGACACGGTCCACGCTAATCCCTCGCTGACACAGAGGATCCACATCCAGCCTGCCGAATCCTAACATCTGCTGCTCGCCTATTAAACCTCTCCCTTACTCCTCCTCTACCTCCTTCCTCTGCCAGTCCCTTCACTGTCTAACCATTGTCCAACAAATTCCATTTAAACTGTTCACCATGACACACAAGGTCCTCCACAAGCTGTCCCATCCGTACATCTCTGACCTGATCTTTCTATACCGCCGCTCACGTAATCTCCGATCCTCTCAAGACTGTGTTCTCTTATGTCTGCACTTCACACAACCATCTCCAAGACTCCTCCCGTGCTCCCTCTATACACTGGAACTCACTACCCCTACTCATCCGGCTCTCGTCCACCATCAAGACCCATCTCTTCGAAAAAGATACTATGACCTAAAATAACCTACTGTCACTGTACTGGGAATGGTCACTTCCCTAACTTTCCATACATGACCAGTCGCCCTCTCAACTTTTTCTTCCCTCCCCTTTTCTCTATGTCAGCCGGCTCTGTGTCTGGTTTACTGTACCTGCCTTTGTCTTGTGTATTTTAACCCCTATTAAATGTACAACACCCTGGAACCAAGGGCGCTATATAAAAATATAGTAATAATAATAGTAAAAAAAATAATAATTATTATAATAATAAAAACAACATCAACAACAATAATAATGCTATTAATAATAATGTTAATAATAATAATAATGTTAATAATAATAATAATGATAATAATAATGTTATTATTATAATTTTTCTATACACAGTCTTCTTCTGTATATACAGTATGTCCCAATAGAATAGTATTTCCCAACCAGTGTGCCTCCAGCTACTTCCAGCAAAGCCGGATCAAAGTGCAACAGTGGAGGAGGATGAGAAAAAGGCCAATCTACTGGAGTATGCTCATAAAAATAGCTTTACACAGCATCACGGCTTCATGAAGGATCAGCCATGTGTTTCCCAACCAGGGTGCCTTCAGCTGTTGCAAAACTACAACTCCCAGCATGCCCGGACCGCCTTTGGCTGTACGGGCATGCTGGGAGTTGTAGTTTTGCAATTGCTGGAGACACACTGTTTGGAAAACACTGCATTAGATGGACATTATCATGTCACCTTTCATATGAGATGCTATAAATAGTTAGATATGTTAATCCGATATCATAGTCCCTAATCTGGACCCATGGAGATGTGGACCAACGGGCATTATTGATGGATTGCTTTTTAATAATAATACTAATAATAATGATGATAATAATAATACTAATAATAATTATAATAATACTATTAATACTACTACTACTAATACTACTACTACTACTACTAATAATAATACTATTAATAATAATACTAATAATAATAATGATAATAATAATAATACTAATAATAATTATAATAATACTATTAATACTACTACTACTACTACTAATACTACTACTACTACTAATAATAATACTATTAATAATAATACTAATAATAATAATGATAATAATAATAATACTATTAACAATACTACTACTACTACTACTACTAATAATAATACTATTAATAATAATACTAATAATAATAATGATAATAATAATAATACTATTAACAATACTACTACTACTACTACTAATAATAATAATAATACTACTAATAATAATAATGATAATAATACTATTAATAATACTACTACTAATAATAATAATAATAGTAATTATACTAATAATAATTATGATAATAATAATACTAATAATAATACTAACAATAATGATGATAATAATAATACTAATAGTAATGATAATAATACTATTAATAGTAATACTACTACTACTTATAATAATACTAATAATAATGATAATAATAATACTATTAATACTACTACTAATAATAATGATAATACTAATAATAATGATAATAATGATACTAATAATAATGATAATAATAATACTATTAATACTACTACTACTACTAATAATAATAATACTAATAATAATGATGATAATAGTAATGATAATAATACTATTAATAGTAATACTACTACTACTAATAATAATAATACTAATAATAATGATGATAATAATAGTAATAATGATAATAATAATACTAATAATAATGATGATAATAATAGTAATAATGATAATAATACTATTAATAGTAATACTACTACTACTACTACTAATAATAATAATACTGATACTGATAATAATAAAAAAAAAAAAAAAAGCAAAACACGTTGTATTACTATTGTGGACCTATAGGTGGCACTATTCAGCTCATTCCAAAAAAAAAAGCTCAGACTTTGTTGCAGAACCCATGTTTTGTCTTCTCTACTTCACTCCGACTTGTTATTTTAGTGAAGCGTGCAACATTCCTGAGGCCAGGTGTAGATCATCCAAAGCAAAATCACAAAATTATATAAAGCAGATATAGGAAATGCTTCTAAGGAATGTCAAGTAATGGGGAATTTCTCCCTGTGAACTTCTTACATCTTGGAAAAACATCAGTAGGAGGCGGTAAGAAAGGCAATAGACATCAATTAGGCCCATAAAGGATGGCACAGGCCCGGGTCACAGGTACATGTGAAGGGCGGCATCTGTTTATGGCATCTGTTTACCCGGCCACTGTCACCAAGTGACTGGTCACAAGGTCAACATCTGGAAAAGTTGGGTAAAAACTACAATGCACATTGCCGTTCACGTCATCAGAAATCTCCCGGACAGATTTTGCTGAATTTAAATCTGTTCACCCACCCTAAACCTAATACACTGGGTTATAGTGCGGGTGACCAGGAGAACGATGAGGGGTTAATAGGTTAAAGGGGTACTCCAGTGGAAAACATTTTTTTTTTCTAAATCAACTTGTGCCAGAAAGTTATACAGATTTGTAAATTACTTCTATTTAAAAATCTTTATCCTTCCAGTACTTATCAGCTGCTGAAGTTGTGTAGTTCTTTCCAGTCTGACCACCGTGCTCTCTGCTGACACCTCTGTCCATGTCAGGAACTGTCCAGAGCAGGATCAAATCCCCATAGCAAACCTCTCCTGTTCTGGACAGTTCTTGACATGGACAGAAGTGTCAGCAGAGAGCACTGTGGTCAGACTGGAAAGAACTACACAACTTCCTCTGTAGCATACTGCAGCTGATAAGTATTGGAAGGGTTAGGATTTTTAAATAGAAGTAATTTACAAACCTGTATAACTTTCTGGAACCAGTTAATGGAAAAAAAAAAAAAACTCTTTCCACTGGAGTACAGCAATCTGTCCCTCCGAAGATCTTCTTCCATCCTTAGTAAATTGTGCGCCAGAGGCGGACCCGCGGGCTCATTATGAATATTTATTGCTGCGGGTCATGTGAGTGCTGCGCCAACTTAGTGCTCGCGTGGCCCACGACAATTAATATTGAAGTTGAGCCAGCGGGGATTAGATGCCTGATCGCGGGGGTCCCGCCGCTGGGGACCCCCATGAACTTGCACGCCGCACCCCGTTAAATCAGTCTCCGGAGCGTGTTCGATCCGGGTCTGATTACTGTCGATCACGGGGCCGGAGCATTGTGACATCACGGTCCCGCCCCCGTGTGACATCACGCTCCGCCCCCTCAATGCAAGCCTATGGGAGGGGGCGTGACAGCTGTCACGCCCTCTTCCATAGGCTTGCATTGAGGGGGCAGAGTGTGACAGCTGTCACGCCCCCTCCCATAGGCTTGCATTGAGGGGGCGGAGTGTGACAGCTGTCACGCCCCCTCCCATAGGCTTGCATTGAGGGGGCGGAGTGTGACAGATGCCACGCCCCCTCCCATAGGTTTGCATTGAGGGGGCGGAATGTGACAGCTGTCACGCCCCCTCCCACAGGTTTGCATTGAGGGGGCGGAGTGTGACAGATGTCACGCCCCCTCCCATAGGCTTGCATTGAGGGGGCGGAGTGTGACAGCTGTCACGCCCCCTCCCATAGGCTTGCATTGAGGGGGCGGAGTGTGACAGATGTCACGCCCCCTCCCATAGGTTTGCATTGAGGGGGCGGAGTGTGACAGCTGCCACGCCCCCTCCCATAGGCTTGCATTGAGGGGGCGGAGTGTGACAGATGTCACGCCCCCTCCCATAGGTTTGCATTGAGGGGGCGGAGTGTGACAGCTGTCACACCCCCTCCCATAGGCTTGCATTGAGGGGGCGGAGTGTGACAGCTGTCACGCCCCCTCCCATAGGCTTGCATTGAGGGGGCGGAGTGTGACAGATGTCACGCCCCCTCCCATAGGTTTGCATTGAGGGGGCGGAGTGTGACAGCTGTCACACCCCCTCCCATAGGCTTGCATTGAGGGGGCGGAGTGTGACAGATGTCACGCCCCCTCCCATAGGCTTGCATTGAGGGGGCGGAGCGTGACGTCACAATGCTCCAGCCCCGTGATCGACAGTAATCAGACCCAGAGCGAACACGCTCCATAGACTGATTGTAACGGGGTGCAAGATCATGGAGGTCCCCAGTGGCGGGACGCCCGCGATCAGGCATCTTGATGTTCCGTTATGAAAACCCTGAAAATCGTCTGTTCAACGGCCGTTAGAAAATCCCATTATAGTCTATGGGATTTTTACATTACCCATTTTAACCCATTATAGCCCATTACTAATAATGGACGTTATTTTGTGACGGTAGATAGTAACAGGAGAAATAGTGCATGCGTTCTCCCGTCACAAAATAACGTCCGTTATTAATAACGGGCTATAACGGGTTAAAACGGATAATGTAAAAATCCCATAGACTATAAAATTTCTGCCCGGAGATTCCGAGTGCGGCCAGCGGGGACACTGCAGTCTCCAATAGACCGCAATGTGTTCCGCGAGTATTGAGCAACGCCATTCTTCAGGCGGAACTTTTCAAGCGGATTTTCCGTTCAAAAATTCCGCCTCACAAATTCCGAAGTGTGAATTTGTGAACGGAAAACCCGTTCGCTATACAGTACATTTTAGCAAGCGGAATTTCTGCCTGCAATTTCAAAGCGGAATTGCAGGCGGAAATTCCGTAGTGTGGAACCTAGCCTAAGGCTGGGTTCACACTGTGGAATTTCTGGTCAGAATTTCCGCCGGATATCGAGCCGGCGGCACTAGGACCACGCGAACTGCATTGCCGTCCCCATAGATGTCAATGCACCCTATTGGGACGGCAATGCAGTCCGTTCGGTTTTAGAAATTCTGCCCAGAGATTCCGTAGTGTGAACCCAGCCTTAGGGTACGTTCACTAGCGTAATTCCTCTTGAATTCTCCGCTTCATATTAATGCCCATCTCCTCTGCCCATTGACCTTAATGTTTTTTCCGCTGTCCTGTTCACACTGCGGAAATTCTGCTAGCGGAATTCCGACGCTGAATTCCGTTCCGCTTGAAGAAAGAACATGTTCATTCTTCAAGCAGAATCCGCGAGCAGAAATCAATAGAAGTCAATGGTAAAAAAAAAATTCCGCCCGACATCGTTTTCGCGCAGAATTCGTGCACAATTTGCGCTCAATTTGCACGGAATTCGTGTGGAAATGGCTGAAAAACCCTTCACTTCTTTCTCCCCCATTTCCGCGCACAATTCCGCACAAATCCCATGCGAATTGCCCGTGAATTTTGCGCGAAAATAAAATTCCTTTTTTTTCGCCCGTAAATTTTTTCGCTGTGAATTACTCTTGATTTACTCCGTGTGAACCCAGCCTAAGAGTTCATCCAGCCTTGAAGACCATATGACGGTATCTCAGCAGCTTCAGATACAGTACAGCAGATCTGCTAGGGTTAATCGTTCTGCTAGCACAGGAGTGGGGGCTGCTGCTAAAACTTCCCACCAATAGAGGAAAAAAAAAAAAAGTCTCCATTCCCCCGGACCCCCTCCCAACCTCCCCAGCACTTCTAGCTGAGGAGGGGCTCCCGCTGCTATTAGGATGGGATGTGTGTTACAAGGAGTCATTCCCAAATATGAATGGAGGCAAGAAAAATCCCTGAGCACTGAGGGGGCAGAGTCAGCAGAGTCCAAAGCCAAAAAACCATTACTGCGCCCCAGTACTGACTGCAGAGCCTGATACCGGGACACCCAGAGGGACCATTGGGTCATGTAAGTCCATGTCCTCACCTGTCGTTCAACTACTTATTCACTTAGATTGATGACCTTCTCATAGTCCATTATTATTATTATTATTATTATTATTATTAATATTATTATTATTATTATTATTATTATTATGAATATTATTATTATTATGAATATTATTATTATTATTAATATTATTATTAACACATTGTAAGGATTATTTTTGGTATACGGTACATGCTATGTGTTGTTTGAGAAGTTATCTTAGATGTGAAACATCTTTTAGATCAGTGTTTCCCAACCCGGGTGCCTCCAGCTGTGGCTAAACTACAACTCCCAGCATGCCTGGACAGCCGCTGGCTGTCCAGGCATGCTGGGAGTTGTAGTTTGGCCACAGCTGGAGGCACCCTGGTTGGGAAACACTGTTCTAAATTATGTTTCTCCTAGACAAGACATGCCGGGAATTGTAGTTTTGCAACAGCTGGGGGTGCCCTGGTTGTTATGTTTCTCCTAGACAAGACATCCCGGGATTTGTAGTTTTGCAACAGCTGGAGGCGACCTAGTTGGGAAACACTGCTCTAGATTATGTTTCTCCTAGACAAGACATGCCGGGAATTGTAGTTTTGCAACAGCTGGAGGCTCCTTGGTTGGGAAACACTGTACTAGATTATGTTTCTCCTAGACAAGACATGCCGGGAGTTGTAGTTTTGCAACAGCTGGAGGCGACCTAGTTGGGAAACACTGCTCTAGATTATGTTTCTCCTAGACAAGACATGCCGGGAATTGTAGTTTTGCAACAGCTGGAGGCACCCTGGATGGGAAACACTTCTAGATTATGTTTCTCCTACACAAGACATGCCGGGAATTGTAGTTTTGCAACAGCTGGAGGCACTCTGGTTGGGAAACACTGTTCTAGATTATGTTTCTCCTAGACAAGACATGTCGGGAGTTGTAGTTTTGCACCAGCTGGAGGCACTCTGGTTGGGAAACACTGTTCTAGATTATGTTTCTCCTAGACAAGACATGCCAGGATTTGTAGTTTTGCAACAGCTGGAGGTGCCTTGGTTGGGAAACACTGTTCTAAATTATGTTTCTCCTAGACAAGACATGCCGGGAGTTGTAGTTTTGCAACAGCTGGAGGCACCCTGGTTGGGAAACACTGTTCTAGATTATGTTTCTCCTAGACAAGACATGCCGGGAGTTGTAGTTTTGCAACAGCTGGAGGCACTCTGGTTGGGAAACACTGTTCTAGATTATGTTTCTCCTAGACAAGACATGCCGGGAGTTGTAGTTTTGCAACAGCTGGAGGCACTCTGGTTGGGAAACACTGTTCTAGATTATGTTTCTCCTAGACAAGACATGCCGGGAGTTGTAGTTTTGCACCAGCTGGAGGCGACCTAGTTGGGAAACACTGCTCTAGATTATGTTTCTCCTAGACAAGACATGCCGGGAATTGTAGTTTTGCAACAGCAGGAGGCGCCTTGGTTGGGAAACACTGTTCAAGATTATGTTTCTCCTAGACAAGACATGCCGGGATTTGTAGTTTTGCAACAGCTGGAGGCGCCTTGGTTGGGAAACACTGTTCTAAATTATGTTTCTCCTAGACAAGACATGCCGGGAGTTGCAGTTTTGCAACAGCTGGAGGCGACCTAGTTGGGAAACACTGGTATAGATTATGTTTCTCCTAGACAAGACATGCCGGGTGTTGTAGTTTTGCAACAGCTGGAGGCACCCTGATTGGGAAACACTGTTCTAGATTATGTTTCTCCTAGACAAGACATGCCGGGAGTTGTAGTTTTGCAACAGCTGGAGGCACCCTGGTTGGGAAACACTTCTAGATTATGTTTCTCCTAGACAAGACATGCCGGGAATTGTAGTTTTGCAACAGCTGGAGGCACTCTGGTTGGGAAACACTGTTCTAGATTATGTTTCTCCTAGACAAGACATGCCGGGAGTTGTAGTTTTGCAACAGCTGGAGGCACCCTGATTGGGAAACACTGTTCTAGATTATGTTTCTCCCAGACAAGACATGCCAGGAGTTGTAGTTTTGCAACAGCTGGAGGCGACCTAGTTGGGAAACACTGGTCTAGATTATGTTTCTCCTAGACAAGACATGCCGGGAGTTGTAGTTTTGCAACAGCTGGAGGCACCCTGGTTGGGAAACACTGCTCTAGATTATGTTTCTCCTAGACAAGACATGCCGGGAGTTGTAGTTTTGCAACAGCTGGAGGCGCTCTGGTTGGGAAACACTGTTCTTGATTATGTTTCTCCTAGAGAAGACATGCCGGTAGTTGTAGTTTTGCATCAGCTGGAGGTCCACAGTTTGGAGACCACTGTCATAGACCTAAATGTTAATGGAAACACACACGCCTGAAAAGATGTCTTGGCGTCTCTGAGAAATTATCAGATCTATGTAACATTTTCTAAATTAGGTTTCTCCTAGACCAGTGGTCTCCAAACTGTGGACCTCCAGCGGTCCCAAAACTGTCCGGGCATGCTGGGAGTTGTAGTTTTGCAACAGCTCGAGGTCCACAGTTTGAAGACATTAGCCATATTCGAAGTTGCGATATTTTGCGAATATATAGACGAATATTCGTCCTATATTCGCAAATTTTGCGTATTTGTTATATTGGCGTATTCGCGGATTAGAGGAAGAGAACAGTGAGGGGGCGGGCAACTTTCCTATTGGTTGCTAGGGATGATGTTGATAACCTCTGACAAGTGTATTTGCATCATTCTAATTGGCCCACAAGTGAAAAGAAGGAATATGCGAATATGCGCACATGCGGAAAAAAGTGAATATTCGTTATTTCAAATATATAGCGAAACGTGTGATATCTACTAGACGAGGTTTCTCCTAGACCAGTGGTCTCCAAACTGTGGACCTCCAGCTGTTGCAAAACTACAATTGCCATCATACCCGGACAGCCAACTCCTGTCCGGGCACACTGGGAGTCATAGTTCTGCAACAGCTGGAGGTCCACAGTTTTGAGACCACTGTCATAGACCTGAACGTTAATGGGAACACATCCGAGAAGATGTCCCGATGATCTCTTAAGACACACGAGGAGTTTTTTGCGTCTCTTAAGCAATTTACCAACATGCTTCTCTGCATACGTTTCTTCAGAAGGTCTTGGAGATGAATGTATACTTAAAGGGGTACTCCGCCCTAGGCATCTTATCCCCTATCCAAAGATCTCTGTGCTGCACCCGGCATTCGTTTAGAACGCTGGATGCTGGCGGCGGGTGTCGTGATGTCACGGTGACGCCCCTTAAAGGGGTACTCCGGTGGAAAACTTTTTTTTTTTTTTTTAAATCAACTGGTGCCAGAAAGATTTGTAAATTACTTCTGTTAAAAAAAATCTTAATCCTTCCAGTACTTATTAGCTGCTGAATACTACATAGGAGATTCTTTTCTTTTTTGAACACAGAGCTCTCTGCTGACATCACTGTCCATTTTAGGAACTGTCCAGAGTAGCATATGTTTGCTATGGGGATTTTGGACAGAGATGTCAGCAGAGAGCACTGTGCTCATGATGTCAGCAGAGAGCTCTGTGTTCCAAAAAGAAAAGAATTTCCTCTATAGTTTTCAGCAGCTAATAAGTACTGGAAGGATTAAGATTTTTTAATAGAAGTAATTTACAAATGTGTTTACCTTTCTGGCACCCGTTGATTAAAAAAAAGTTTTCCACTGGAGTACCCCTTTAATGCAAGTCTATGTGAGAGGGCGTCTTGGATGTCCCGTCCCCTGCTATAGACTTGCATTGAGGGGCGTGGCCGTGATGTCATGATGTCAGATTTCTTAAAGTGCCCGATGCCGTAATATAGTCGGCAAACACCCACTTGGAATGTTAGAAACATTATGGACATTTACTGAAGCACGGGCGCCTGTTAACATGCGTACGGAGAATTTGCTACATTTATTAAGCAACTTTCCCTCGGCGCAAATGCCATTTGGGTCGACTGCGCCAGAGGCCAAAGTGGGCGTGGTTTGCACAGCAAATCTTTGGCACCGGGTTTACCATCTTTACACAAAAATGACTACATTTTTACAGAGATTTTGGAAAATAGTGGTAAACTTGCACGGTGAATAGTGGTGGTACCTCTAATTTAACGCCCCATGTAAACACAGTCTAAAAGGGGGGGGGGGGGGTGAATGTAGGAGTCATCAGTATCATCACTCTGTGGTTTGGTAACATGTTCTCACTGGTTGGAACCATTGGGGTGGTGGTTTCCCAACCCTGAGTCTTCATCACCATCTCTAGTCTCCAAATCCTCCTTCCCATACTCACTTTCCATAAAACGGACCAATAATCTCCCTGATTTTGCTTTTTTTTCCGCCCATAGCTAAATGCAGCATGAACGCCAGGTGAGCAGTTTTGTGCGCCAGACGGTAACATAATGCCACACGTTACAATTTGGGTGGGTTTTGTAGAATGAAGTTCATCTCCTCTCTGGTGGTTTGGCTACAGCATACCCCCTAGTGATCAGTTATTAGGAGAAAAGACGGCAACTACACATATAACACACTATACCGGAAATATAGTATAATATCCCACCCATACTGGCTAGACCCACCAGAGCCAGCGCCATTCTTTATTATCAGCTTTCCACACCAGATATTAGAGGGAATCCCCTTATGATGTCAAGAAAAATCATATAGAAAGGGGTTGTCCTGTCCTCATAGGGGATTTAGTGCAAATGTGGAGGGAAGGTGTGTCGAATTTCAAATGTTTTCTTATGAAGGAGACTTATTGGGGAAACTACTTAATTGGGAACATCTACCTAATAGGAGATTCCCTACCTACCTGATTATCTAACTACCTAAAAGGGATTCCCTATCTACCTATTTTCTGCTTGTTTTTTTTTTTTTTTTACTAAAAGGGTAGGATTCACTACCTACCTACCTGCCTACCTACTGGGGGGGGGGGGGGGAGGATTCTACTTAATATAGAAGGATTAGAGGTGTATTCCCTAACTACCATTTAAGGGACTTCTACCTAATAGATTTCCTACCTACTGGAGGATTCTACCTAATAGGGGGATTCCCTACCTACTTGCTGTGGCTTCAACTAAGTGTGTGTGTGTGTGTGTGGGGGGGGGGGGTCTTGGGGGTGCAATTCCCTACCTAACATTATGAGTGTCAGTAAAGACATCGGGGGAGATTTACCAAAACCTGTGCAAAGGAAAAGTTACCCAGTTGCTCATAGCAACCAATTACATCGCTTCTTTCATTGTGCAGAGGCCTTGTTAAAAATGAAAGCAGCGATCTGATTGGTTGCTATGGGCAACTGGGCAACTTTTCATCTGGACAGGTTTTGATAAATCTCCCCCATCATGTTTGACTTTCAACTAAGGCTTCACAAAGTCAAAAAACACCTCCGCTGTCAAATAACATTAATGGGGTATTCCGGCCAAAAACATCTTATCCCCTATCCAAAGGATTGGGGATAAGATGTCTGATCGTGGGGGGCCCACTGCTGGGACCCCCCCATCTCCATGCAGCACCCGCATCCTATGCAGGAGCTGCGTCTCCAGTTTTGGAAACCTCTGGGTTTCCTGGACTGGGGACGTGACATCACGCCACGCCCCCTCCATTCATGTCTATGGGAGGGGGCAATGATGGCCATCACGCCCCCTTCCATAGATATGAATGGAGGGGGCGTGACATCACGTCCCCAGTCCCGGAAACCCGGCGTTTTTTTTCGAAACTGGAGACGCAGCTCCCGCATAGGATGCGGGTGCTGCAGGGAGATCGCCGGGTGGTCCCAGCAGCAGGCCCCCCGCGATCAGACATCTTATCCCCAATCCTTTGGATAGGGGATAAAATGTTTTTGCCCGGAGTACCCCTTTAAAAAAATGAATAGCTGAAAAAAAGTATCGGTACTCATACTCTGTCTTAAAAAAATGGTATCAGAACAATCCTAGTAGATATTGTTCCACATCTCAGCATGAAGTATTAGACATGAAACCTCATTTCCTTAAAAAATGTAGAGCCCCTTTAACCCTTTGAGGGATAGCTGGTAATTGTAGAATGTGTATGTCTTATATCACGGCAAAATATGTGCCTGTCATTGAATGGCCCAGACAATAGCCCTTATAACTGATGAATGGGGCGTTCAAAAATCTATTCGGCAGTCGACTGCAACTTTTTGAAAAAGTTTCCAAAAAGTAAAATTATACGTTTTATACAATTCTCCTAATTCTTACACATTTGAGATTGCTATAACATGGGGATTCCAGGCAGGGTGCCATTAAATGAATAGTTCTGTCCCTCTCCAGGATATATTTATATGAATACATTTGATTCTTCTTGATATTTTTATTCTCTTAACTCGGCAGAAAGTGACTCTAGATAAATGAAATCCGAGAGAGTAAAAGCAATCCTCCCCACAGACAGTACAAACAGCGGCTTATTATACAGATCCATAGGATTCCTCTGGCATTGTCTGGTAGCCTGCAGATATTATGTCTGTGGGGGGGAGGAAGTGGGGGGGGGGGGGGGGGGAACAAAGAAAGACATTAAAAAAAAGAAAAGCCTGTAAAAAAAACTTTACAGTGAACGGTTTAGTGAAAGTTTGTACTTTATTTAAATCAAAAAATGAAATTGAAATTTTTGAATTTTGGAACTTACTATGCTGTGTTGAGCCCCCACTATACGATTTGGTGGCAGTTTATAATTTGAAATTTGAAATTCTAACAAAATTTTAAGGGTAATTGTTCGTAATTTTTTTAATTCAAACATTAATTTGATGAGATTTTTGTTACTTTACTATTGCAGACCTCACTAGAATGTGTTGAGTAGTGTTGCTCGCGAATATTCGCAATTCGAATATTATTCGCGAATATCGCATATTCGCGAATTCGCGAATTTCGCGAATATAGCGCTATATATTCGTAATTACGAATATTCGTTTTTTTTTTTTTTTTTCTTCACAGTACACATCACAGTGATCATCCCTCTCTGCTTCCAGCTTGTGTGGTGTAAAGATTAGGCTCTAATACTACTGTGTGAGACTGGCGCGCGTAAATTCGCATATGCGAAAATCAGCACATGCTAATTTGCGCATATGCGCATTTTCGCGTATGCTAATTTTGTGTATGTTAATTTTCACATATGTTAATTTTCGCATACGCGAATGTTCGCATATGCGAAAATAAAACGAGAATATAACGAATATGCGAATATTCGCGAATATATGACGAATATTCGTCCATATATTCGCGAATATTCGCGAATTCGAATATGGCCTATGCCGCTCAACACTAGTGTTGAGCCCCCACTATACGATTTGGTGGCAGTTTATAATTTGAAATTTGAAATTCTAACAAGATTTTAAGGGAAATTGTTTGTACTTTTTTAAATTCAAACATTGAATTTGATGAGATTTTTGTTACTTTACTATTGCAGACCTCACTATAATGTATTAAGCCCCCCACTCTATGATTTGGTTGCAGTTTATAATTTGAAATTTCTAAGATTTTAAGAGGAATTGCTAATTTTGTAAACTAAAAAAATGTAATTTGATTACATTTTTGAATTTGTTACTTTGCTATGGCAGCCCTCATTATGCTACCTGGAGCCCGACGGTAGGGTTTGGTGGCAGTTTGTAATTTGAAATTTGAACAAGAGTTTAAGGTGAATTTTTTTAACCTTTTTTTCAAATACAAAAATTAGATTTGATGATATTTTCTAATTCTTTTACTTATTAATTGCAGCCCTTATTTAGGTTGTGTTGAGTCACACTGTATGGATTGGCGGCAGTTTGTAATCAGAAATTTGAAATTCTAACAAGATTTTTTTTTAGAAGGCCCTATTTTAAATTAAATTTATTGCCATTTTTTAATTCTATTACTTCTCTATTGCAGCCTTTTTATTAGGCTGTATTGAGCTCCACTTTATGGTTTGGTGACAGTTTGCAATCTGAAAATTGAAAGTCTAGCAAGATTTTAAGAGAAATTGTTTAAATCTTTTTAATTCAAAAATTTTATTTGAAGACATTTTTTATGTTTTTTTTTCTCTTCACTATTGTAGACTTCATTGGGCTATGTTGAGCCCCTCACAACCCCCCCCCCCCCCCCCCCCATACAGTTTGGTGGCAGTTTGTGATTTGAAATTTGATATTTTAAGGGGAATTTTTTTGAACTTTTTAACGTGAAAAATTACGTTTGACGAAAATGCAAGAGGAGAGACAGGGTGACACCACCGCTAGAGTACACTCAAGATAATAGCCCAAAAAATAGCTACTTGGGTTGGAAAAGGAATCCAGGTAAATATAGGGGTGCACAATGACATAAGCAAAAAGTGACCAACAATAGAGAAAAAAGTGGAAATAGTCGTTGGCACTCACCTATTAAAAACATTGGGTGTTATTTACGAATAATGGCTGTAGTATATGTTTTTTTACACCTTTTTTCATGGGTGGCTTTTTAACTCAATGCAACAAATTTACAAAAAGGCGCAAGTCGGGCTATAAATTTGGTGCAATTTCAAAAATGAAAATTGTGTGTGAATTTTCCCTTCTTACAGGTGAGTGTTACAGGAAGCTCTTTCAGAGGTGATTCATTGTGTGTTAAACTTAATTGTACCAAATATCCAGAGTTTTAAACATGTCCATCCTAACCACTTTTCCAAAAAAAAAAATGTTTAATAATTTTTTTTAGTTATTTTTTTTTATAGGAAATATATATATATATATATATATACTTAAATAACAAGGTGATCTGCTTATATTAATTAGCAATTTCAACTAATTCTTGTAATGTGTGTTTTCTGAGACTTCACAAAGGTGATTTGCACCTATTTAAAGGGTTTGCGCCAAATTCTGCGCCTTATTAAAAAGTCGCATTTTCATAAATTCCTGACCACTGCAAAACCCGACTGAAAACACACATACTGCTGCCAAGGAAAGGAATGTGCGTAAATGAAAAGGCGCAACAAAATTTACAATGGATGGCTGAGTTGGGCAAGTGTTTAGTTTCCTTGACCTAGAAATCCCACTGTACCCATTGACTTGTTGGATGTTTTTGTTGCCAGCATTGTTCCTTAGTTCCGTGTGTTGTGGGAATGTTTGCAGTCTTCTTGCGTTGTGTGCAGTATTCTTTCCATTGCTATTGATCAAACAGTTTAGAACAAGCTGAAACACAAACCGCTCAATAGTGCCGGGAGGTTTATCAGGAATGCCATTGTTCTGATCTGTTTCACCCCCTCGGCCCTGTGTATCTAGTGTGTCACTGAGACCTGCAGGTAAAGCTTATCTCAATCTGTCCCTTTTTATTTCACATCCTGGAGTATGGCCTCCATGGCTATTATGACCGCAAAGCCTTGTCATGTTCTAGCTGAGACAGACCCCTATACACTAAGACATCCATAGGATCATTATGTGCCCACACAAAAATGATCCGTAGTAGGTTTTGATATAAGGAGCCCAGTTCCGGGAGCTACAAAGCTAACCCCTGACCAAGAATTTTGAGCAATAGAGAAGTGTTCCTCCCAAAATTTGTGGATTCACTTGAATCAGTTGTTGGAGTCAAATGCTGATTCAGATTCATACAGGAGCAGGGACTACTATCAAAAGTCAGGAGTCCCCACTCTTGTACACTGAGCAGTGAGGCATACACTGTATGTATACAACCTCAGTGTTTTCAACCAGACAACTGCATTCACTTACTCAGCAGGGTGCGGAGCACCAGCCTAGCAAATGTACTAAGTATAAGTGGCTATGCGTAAAGCATTGGTGCTTACTTTCAGTCGGCCACAGAGCACCTGGACTAGACAATGTTAACTGAGCGGGGAGGCATACAGTGTATGCTTCATTGTGTAGTGTAGAGAAGCATGTGTACTTTGTACATACATTCTATGACACATTATGCTACTGACATAAGACATAGGAACATAAGACATCAGACAAGGAAATTATATACAGTAACAGGGACTCCTGTTAAATGCAGGAGTCCCTGCCCTGTACAATCAGGGAGTGGTAAAGAATACAATGTATGCCTCATCGCTTAGTGTACCCGGCCCAGTGATTGTGAGCAAGCAGCCATGCATACAGGATCATCACTTATCTCGGTCGGTCTAAAACATTCACTTTTTGTGTACAGGAACAGGGAGGTACCTAGAACCATCTCGCCTATCAAAGTTTACCTCTTCCTCAGATACCTGCTGGAGATGCCCGGGTCATGGTAATCTCATTCATATTTGGTGGAGCTGCCCGCGTCTCCTTGAATTCTGGAGAAGGTTAGGCAAATTGATCTTGCAGTTGTGTGGATTCCCGGTAATACCAGATGTGGCCCTAGCGCTACTTAACATTGACATAAATGTGTATTCGCACTTCCACAAAACTGTAATATCCCATGTTCTCATAGTAGCCCGTCATCATATACTCAAACGGTGGGGAACAAAGTATGTACCTTCCCTCTCGGACATTAAATTAGGAGTTAATTTTAATTGCTGGCACGAATATAAAGTGGCTTCTATACTAGATAAAGAATACCAATTTGTATCCCATTGGGACGTGTGACTTCATGGCCCCCATAACACGGTCCCATTATAGATACTGTCATCGAGGTTAATAATTTGCCCCCTTACTATTTGTTATATGGAGAGGAGGTTGAATGTCGGTATATAGCATCGGAAATGACCGTCCTTCTAGACTGTCGCTTTATGTGTATCGAACTGTCATGTACGAGATTGGCACTTATGTTTTGTTCTTTTAAGGTTATTTATATTTCCTTTTTGTTTTGTGTAAGTGATATAGAAATGTGAGATATTGTCATGCTGTCAACACTGTTCTCTGTGATATACTATTATCTCACGTATGATTACTGTACATTATTTTGTACTTTATGGATGAAAAATCAATTAAAATCACAAGTTATAAAAAAAAAATAAAAAAAAAAGGAACAGGGACTCCTGGCTTTGACAGGTTCCCTACTCCTGCACTTGATTTCACCGACATAAATCCCTAAATATTCTGATTCAGAAGGCCTCGTTTACCAGGGGAAGCCAGGACCAGACGGTCATTTTCCTTGCAGCACCCCCTGCTGGAAAATATAGTAATACATGTACCATGTATATATGGAGCACTCTTAGGACAGGAGCCATTCTTACATAGGGTTTTCAATTCTGTTTTATAGATGGGGGTCTAAACTGTCTAATCCTGATCTGTAAAGTCTATATGGCTTTTAGGTTAGGGGCTGTCTTCATGAGATCTTACCTGAGAATCGTGCTCCTTAACAAGCAGTCAAGCTTGATCTGCTCTATTGGGCAAAAACTCCTGATATCTGCTCTTTGAGACAAGTACTAATAATACATATTAATGTTTTCATTTTATTTTTTTTTTATTTTTTTTAGAAGATCGGCCATTTCTCGGAAAGAAAATGGAGGAAGACATGGAAGACCTTTTCAACACTAGCTTCATTTATGAAAACTTTACTTTCTTCTTCAATTCGTCGCTTGACCTCTATGTTCCGGTCGCCAAGTCGATAGCCCTCATCCCTTTCCTGCTGGTGTGTTTGGTGGGCATTGTAGGTAATGCTTTAGTTCTGTTCATCTTTCTGTGGTCTAGGAAGATGTGGAGGACCATGAACATCTTCATCTTTAGCCTGGCTCTTGGAGACTTGATCAACATGTTATGCTTGTTGTGTTTGGCCATCGAACTATTGCATTCCTTGGGAACCTTCATGTGTATACTCTACTGGACACTTACGGCTTTAACTACTTTTTCCAGTATCTATTTTTTGACCATCATGTCCATTAACGTCTTCTTGCAGACATTCTTTCCAGTTTTCTCCAAAAAGCTGAGCCTTAAGGTGGCTGCATTAACCAGCCTTGGGATATGGATACTGAGTCTTCTGCTGGGGATCCCCTTCTTTCTCTATGCCAATGTGGATGAGTACTCCAATTGTCTGATCTCCTGGCCCGAACCAGCCGCCTTCTGGAGCATGACCTTCATATCTTACCGGTTTGCCATTGCATTTTTGGCTCCATTAATGTTGATCAGTGTCTGCCTCATTCTTACCCAGTGTTGGGTCCGAAAGCAAGGCCAGTCCAGTGACTCTATAGTGACTGACATCAAGGAAGACTTGGTGATGATCATGGTCCTGTCTCTGATATACATTATCTTCTGGTTTCCAACTCATCTTCTGGAAATAGTGTCGGGTACCCACTCTGATATGGAGTTTAGTGAAGGAAACTACTATGTCATCAGCATCATACCTTATTTGAAAAGCTGTGTCTATCCCTTCATTTATGGATTTCTATCAAGAAACTTCAAATACTCATTTAACAGAATCTTTTGTTGCAAAAAGGTCCCAGAAAGTGACAACCCTCAGAAAAATTCCAACGACAGACCCGAAGATAAGTCTACCATGTGTTAGCATTATAATCTTCACCTAGCATTGGGCAGTAGGCCACAGAACTACCATTTGTGTTGGAAACCACGAGGGATCTGTTTACTGCCATGTACATGACTTGAAGACCCTTGCCCGAATCTATTGATGGAAAGAAATACTTATTGTTTCATTGATATTTTTCAAAAGACAGTCAACTGAGCATCTTGCATTAAAGTGTACCTGTCATATCACAGAAAAAAATTATGCTTCTATATGTTACTTTCTCTGTCATGCAGATGCTTTTACATGTCTTTTTTATTTGTCTTGCTTTTGTATTTGGCTCACAAATGCCACTGTTCTGCTGCTCACTCATTCTGATGTCCACTGCTCAGGAAGAGGCATATCTGAGGCAAGCACTGAGCCAGCCATCACTCACCATTCACTTCCTCCCTGAGTCTGCTGTGCTGTGCTGGATCTATTTATCCAATCACTGCAGGCTGCTCTGTAACCCCCTCCTCTCTGTTTTCATGCTGCAGTCTGATAGGACAGGAGGAGTGTCAGTCCTGCCCTCACTTCCTGGACTCTGCCCCTGCCTGTGCTTAAAGGGGTACTCCACCCCTAGACATCTTATCCCCTATCCAAAGGACCCCCAGGATCTTCGCTGTGGCACCCCGCTATCATTACTGCACAGAGCACGCTCGCTCTGTGCATAATGACCGGCGATACAGGGGCCGGAGCATTGTGACATCACAGCTCCGCCCCTTTGTGACGTCACAGTTCGCCCCCTGAATGCAAGTCAATGGGAGGGGGCGTGATGGCCGCCACGCCCCCTCCCATAGACTTGTATTGAGGGGCGAGCCATGACGTCATGAGGGGCGGAGCTGTGATGTAACAATGCTCCGGCCCCTGTATTGCCCGTCATTACGCACAGAGCGAGTTTGCTCTGTGCAGTAATGATAGCGGGGTGCTGCAGTGGAGATCCCGGGGGTCCGCAGCAGCGGGACCGTGGCGATCTGACATCTTATCCCCTATGCTTTGGATAGGGGATAAGATGCTAGGGGCGGAGTACCCCTTTAAGCTGGGGCAAAGATGATCCCTCAGCCGGACATGATTATGTTCTGTTTCGTATGGGGACCTCCTAGTGGTCTTTTTTTATAAGCCATGGTGATCATATTTTTTATGAGTATATTTGAAAGGTTAATGTTAAGATGTACAACATATAAAAAGTTTTTGATTCTGACAGCGCCCATTTAAGGGTTGTCACTACTCAAAAGAGAAGATCTTGGCAACTAAGTTAATGCCAAATATTGCGATAGTTGTAGTCCTTGCTAAAAGTATATATAATGGACATAGGGGGAGATTTATCAAAACCTGTCCAGAGGAAAAGTTGCTGAGTTGCCCATAGCAACCAATCAGATCGCTTCTTTCATTTTTGAAAAGGCCTGTTAAAAGTAAAAGAAGATTGGTTGCTATGGGCAACTCAGCAACTTTTACTCTGGACGGGTTTTGATAAATCTCCCCCCTAGTGCCCTGTGTATAAGTAGAAAGTAAAGGGCATACTGACAGTTTTCTTTTTTTCATAACTTAAAAAATAACTGTGCAAAATAAGCATTTTGTATTATATTTTCATTAGCTCTTAAGGTGTTCTCACTTAATTGTAATTTTGATTTTACAGCAATAAGCAATGTAGTAATATTGGGAAACTATCAGCAAGCTGCTGTTGATGGGCCTGCTATTCTCTATATAGTACTCAGTGCTTGATGCAGGTACTGTAGGGATTGATGCAGGTACTGTAGGGATTGATGCAGGTACTGTAGAGATTGATGCAGGTACTGTAGAGATTGATGCAGGTACTGTAGGGATTGATGCAGGTACTGTAGAGATTGATGCAGGTACTGTAGAGATTGATGCAGTACTGTAGAGATTGATGCAGGTACTGTAGAGATTGATGCAGGTACTGTAAAGATTGATGCAGGTACTGTAGGGATTGATTCAGGTACAGTAGAGATTGATGCAGGTACTGTAGAGATTGATGCAGTACTGTAGAGATTGATGCAGGTACTGTAGAGATTGATGCAGGTACTGTAGAGATTGATGCAGTACTGTAGAGATTGATGCAGGTACTGTAGAGATTGATGCAGGTACTGTAGGGATTGATGCAGGTACTGTAGAGATTGATGCAGGTACTGTAGGGATTGATTCAGGTACTGTAGAGATTGATGCAGGTACTGTAGAGATTGATGCAGTACTGTAGAGATTGATGCAGGTACTGTAGAGATTGATGCAGGTACTGTAGAGATTGATGCAGGTACTGTAGGGATTGATGCAGGTACTGTAGGGATTGATGCAGGTACTGTAGAGATTGATGCAGGTACTGTAGAGATTGATGCAGGTACTGTATTAGATGTTCTTAAGACAACAAGTTCATGTGTAACTGAGCAGCAAGTATTCTACAGAATTGTTTTGAGCATTAATACAAGTCATGATGAAAATAACCATAAAGCTATCTGAAATTACCCATGAGACACTCAGCCAACTTGTTGATGGTTTCCCCACCATCCTTTGTACTCCAACTCTATGTTCAGAAAAAAACTGTAAATATTTTTGCTTTCATGTTATGTACTTTACAACCATTCATTTACTCATGTAAAGAGAATATTATAAAGGCGGTACATGTTATTACAATACGCATTCTCTTCACATACAGACTTGTAGGGTCATGTATGGATTCTGACTCTAGAAAATTATTATTTTTATGGTATTATTTTTGGAACTGAGCCTCCAGTTACTGCACCATCACAAAACCACCTAATAAAGCTCAAGGCGGCATTGTGTCTACTCTAAGGGAGGATTTATTTGCACTGTTTTTGTTTTGTGTTTTGCGCAATGCACGAAACCTGCAGCGCAAGAGTGTGCATTTCCCAGTAGTTGTGCAAAATATATTATATGGAGCATGTCAATACATAAAGTGGACCCTGGATAGTGCAAAAGAAAGGGTAAAAAGCACACACACATACCTGGAGTACATTGATAAATTTAGCGCACCGACCAGTGCATCTGCTAACCATGCCTCCTGCAAGTACACAACAAGAGAAAGCCAGTGCACACAACATCAAAAAAGAAATTGCTGTCACTGAACAAACACAATTGGCTAACAGGCAATTGCGTAAACTGGATCCTATAATAACCTATCTACACCAAAAAAGAGATACCAGTATACTAAATGAATACAAAAATAGTGAATAAACTTTATTCAAGTGCATTATAAAAAAACATCATACATAAAATACAGGGTACTATACAGATGAAAGCTACAGAAAAAAGGTAGTGATACTAAATCCACAATGGTAAACAATAAGGACGGCAGGGATACAGTACATAGATATCAGATTGCAACATGCCCATAAATAATGAAAAATACATATACTAAATGCATAAGACTGGGTTCACACTACGTTTTCTCCCATACGGGAGCGCATACGGCAGGGGGGAGCTAAAACCTCACGCTCCCGTTTGCCTTCGGAGTGAGTGAAACGTTCGGTCTGGTCGGCTCATTTTTGCGCCATATGCGCTTTTACAACCGGACCTAAAACTGTGGTCAACCACGGTTTTAGGTCCGGTTGTAAAAGCGCATACGGCGCAAAAATGAGCCGACCGGACCGAACATTTCACTCCGGCCGGCTCATTGAAATGAATGACATACGGGAGCACATAAGAAGGTATACGGGAGCGCGAGGTTTTAGCTCCCCCCTGCCGTATGCGCTCCCGTATGGGGGAAAACGTAGTGTGAGCCCAGCCTAAGACTGGTATATGTCCTCAATGGGGCTATAAGTAAAGTGCAAACAGCCAATTGTATAGCACATAGCCCTACTCGAAGGACAGTTAACAACACTACAAAGTAGTTAAAAAGAGAGCATGAAAGACAGTATAAAATATCAAATACCTGCCATACACCATAAGGGAGATCACTACCTGTACCCCAAAGGGGTACTCTTTTTAACTACTTTGTAGTGTTGTTAACTGTCCTTCGAGTAGGGCTATGTGCTATACAATTGGCTGTTTGCACTTTACTTACAGCCCCATTGAGGACATATACCAGTCTTATGCATTTAGTATATGTATTTTTCATTATTTATGGGCATGTCGCAATCTGATATCTATGTACTGTATCCCTGCCGTCCTTATTGTTTACCATTGTGGATTTAGTATCACTACCTTTTTTCTGTAGCTTTCATCTGTACAGTACCCTCCCTGTATTTTATGTATGATGTTTTTTTTATAATGCACTTGAATACAGTTTATTCACTATTTTTGTATTCATTTAGTATACTGGTATCTCTTTTTTGGTGTAGATAAAAAAAGAAATGCTTAGGTGACTTGATATTATTAGAGGACAAACGAGTTACTGAACCAGATGAAGAGAATAATGATATGTTTTCTTTTTTCTTGTATATGTCTTCGGAATATGTTTCTTCTTTTTTCTGAATGTCATATTGTAAAAATTTTTACAAAATATATAAATAAACAGTTATATAAAAAAAAATCCTACAAAATTACATTTCAGCGCAAGTCGATGTCCAAAATAAAAACACCCAGCACACACAGCTTTGCAGGTGTTTGCCAATTAATGAATTCCCCCTCTAAATAGATCCATACGAAGCAATGCCTTCAATGAAGTGACTAGTCTCTAACCCCAGAGTTTCCCAACCAGGGTGCCTTCAGCCTACAACTCCCGGCATGCCAGGACAGTCTTTGGCAATAGCTAGCACCCTCTCCAATTTATATGCCACAAAATAGTTTGTTGTAGGCCCCCAATATCATAGGACCCCAAATAATAGGTAGGCCCCAGCCTCCCAGCCATACTGCCCTGCTGATTCAGTGCTCCATTCAGCATTAAAGACTGATGTGGTTGGTAGTTTGGTTATCATTCTCTCCCATCCTCAGTTTACAGACCACACCGGGGTCCAGGCTCACAGTGCGGTCTCCTGACTGTCCCGGCGTCACCCTGCTCACTTTCCCAGGGCATGTCATCAAGGGCTTCACTCGTGACTTGTCCCAAGTCCCGGCAGCCACTGTTCCCTGACTTACAGTGGCCGTAGTATCATTTGCCACTTAAAGGAGTACTCCGGGATAGCTTTGTAGCAAATTTACCATTCTTTCAGGTATAAAAAAATAAATATCTACTTATCTTCCATGGCTCCCCTGGTGCCTCTGTTTTCCCGTTGCAGTCCTCAGAACGCTCCTTTTCCGAGATCCACATGTCAATATGTCTTGTTGCAGCTCAGCATACACTGGCCGCAGCGATGTCACACCTCGGTCTGTGACTTGGTCTGTGAGTGGCAATCTGACATATTGAGCCCTGACGCCAGGTAGAAGACCACGCTGGGGCTTAAAAGGTCAGATTGCCATTACTGAGCTGCAACACTACCTATTAACTACATGGAACCCGGAAAAGGAGCGCACAGGGGACCGCAGCGGGACATTGGATGAACTGGGAGAGCGGCGGGAGGTTAAGATCAGACAGCACAAGCCTTGGCCACTTTAAAGCGTACCTATCATCTCCCCCAAATAATAAAAAAAACTGTTATGTGTTACTCAGTACCTTATCCTGATCATGTACATCTAAGTTTTATGTGTTTAGCCCCCATATTTGTAATAAAAACAGCTTACATCAGTTGTAGTCTGGATTCTCATCTTCTCTCTGGCAGGGGGCGTGTCCCTCCTCTGCCCTCACTCCACATGACTGAACTTCCTCCCTTCACTGTGTGTCACTGATTCTGGGAGCAAGCCTGGCTGTCAGCCAATCACTGCACTCTGCTCTGTAACCCTTTCCTCTCTGGATCTCCTCATCCTCTGATCCTCTTACATATTGCACGACTGCCTGGGATTTGTAGTTCACTACACACAATACATATATACACATAATAAAAATATATACACATCTGTTAATTATATATATATATATATATATATATATATGTATATATATATATATACCACTAACCCAGTCAGAGTCAGTGCACGACTGTCTGGGATTTGTAGTCCCCTACACCAATATCTTATGCAATATGAAAGAGGAGCAGAGTAAAATATATATATATATATATATATATATATATATATATATATATATATATAATCATCTGTTGCTCTTACATAGTGCATAAGATAATGTGTGTAGGGGACTACAATTCCCAGTCAGTCGTGCAGTGACTCTGACTGGGATAATAATTATATATATATATATATATATATATATATATATATAATGTACAAACAAGAAAGTTGCAACAGCACTCTAGGTCAAAAAATGGAGGCTCTCAGCGCACTTTTTGATCAAAATGTGTCCCCCCATCCACCACGCGGAGGTGGCCTCATATCGGATGGGACCCTAACATGATAACTCACCTCTGCTGTGCATATAGCCTCTGACTGTGTGACATGTTGGATCAGCCATTGACTAAACCACCTCCAGTCTGAGAGGGGTGGGGTGCACGGCTAAAGATATACATATATATTATCCTCTGCTCCTCTTTCATATTGCATAAGATATTGTGTGTAGGGGACTATAAATCCCAGCTAGTCCTGCAATTTGTAGTAGAGGATATTGCATATATAATCCTCTGCTCCTCTTACATATTGCATAATGGGACTACAAATCACAGCCAGTCGTGTACTCTGACTGGGATAGAGCTATGGCCCCAGGCAGTGCCTGTGACGGACGAGCAGCTGCAGCATGGCGCCCAGCACGGAAATACATGCCTCCCTGTTCCTCCTTGTGCTGAGTGACAGGCCGGGAGCGCGCACAGAGCCTTCTAAAGCCCGCCCTCACTTCCTGTATTCTGACGGGCCAGGAGTGTTGCCACCATCGGTTTTCATATAATGACAGGCAGAGATCAGAGTGGGCCTCTTTTATGAGGACCCCTAGTGGCCACTTTTATACAAGCAATTTCTAAGTTAAATTAATGAAAAAAATAATTGAATGTATTTAGAAATATACTTATTTTATAGCGATCTATTGAATTGAAGAAAAAAAATATGTTTGTGATAGCAGCCATTTAAGAAAAGTGACCAGCAGCTGCTGGGGGCATAATGGGCCAAAATCATATAAAAGGGACTTATGGACAGCCTACTCAAGGGGCAAAAAGCCCTTTGCCTATACAGAGGATGCGACAAGGTAGGTGGGGTAAAGCCAAGCCCTCACCCCCCCCCCCCCCCCCCCCCCTTAGGCGGCTAAGCCCCCTCAATGCAAGTCAATGGGAGGGAGCGTGACGTCCATCATGCACCCTTCTATAGACTTGCATTGAGGGGGTGTGGCCATGATGTCATGAGGGGCGTGGAAGACCCCCCGAAGCGCGAAAGCAGTGTTCGGAATGTTTAGTTCCAAACGCTGGCCAATGGAGTACCCCTTTGAGGGGTTAAGAGTATGATGGTTAAAGCACCAGATGGTGCTTCTTTACCTCCAATATTTTGTTGAGGTAAAATCAGAGTAAGTGCCTCAATACCATAAACATTGTGCGTCCTCCGAGGCATTTCTCACTCCTCAGACAACGTCCCCCTTCGTGTCAGCATTTACTCACAATCCCATTAGCACTGACTGATGATACAATTTAAGGAGAACAACGTGACATTTACGCAGCAGATTAGAGAGTCTCCACGCTCCGGTGAAGGGAAGAAATTGCGCCTGTGTTATTATTAATCACATAATACTGTGGAATTCTTCTTTCAGTTTTTATGTTTTTTTTATGGGAATAGAAAAGAACTCGGGACTGCACTGAAATTCCAATAATATAAGGAGGGCTTCGCTTCGCCTCCTGACCCCTACATCTACATGTGTTCTGAATGGGATGTGGGACGTTAGTTGCTTCCGGACTTATCTCCTCTGAGAACAAAAGGATCGGCCATACTAAATCTAACATGCCCGATCCTTCTCTGTACCCATCATCTGCTGTCAATAGAGAATCAGGAGGCCTCTGTACATATTAGATGGTCGATCGTTGCCACCAAATTTTGTGGATTCAGCCAACATCAATCTAATGTATATCACAAGCTTTAGACCCATCGCTATAGGGATTGTAGAGTTTACAGGGCCACCCATGACAGAATGGTGAAGTTCCAGTGGTATCCTTTGCCCAGTGATTTCTTTCAAAGGTCTACCTGGCTCCATAGACTTTTAACCATTAGTGGATCCTGTTAAAGTTAGTAGCCATCTATTGGCCAAGACAGATTAAAGCAAGTATTGTTAGGTGGTCCTGGTCATTAGATCTTAGAGCCTGTGACCCCTTAGTTCCTGTCTGGATTTGTTGGGGTTAATAGTCTATGGGTCTCCTAGATAAAGCCAAATGTTACCAATGGGAATTGAAGGACTCTGAAGAGCACAGAAGCCCCCTCATTCTAGTGATTGAAGAGTTACAAAGAGCATCTCTTGCCCCAGAAGACCTGTCCAGTCCTGATTATACACACAACCTATTTATACGAATAGACACAGTGTAAGACTTCATTTCCCCTGTGGTGGAGCTGCAGGGAAACTGCAGTTACTGTCAAGTTTCCCTAAAGAGTACAGATGACTGCTTTGGTTCCCAACACCAGCTTTTTGTCAAAGGACCCTTTAAACAAGAAGAACCTGTCCAAAGTTGAGAACCCCTGTAACTGTAAAGGGGTACTCTGCCCCTAGACATCTTATCCCCTATCCTTTGAACTTGACTTAGCTGGAACTTTGATCTTAAGGGGTTCTCCACCATAAAATGACTTTAGTACTTACCTGCCAGACAGTAATGGACATGCTTAGGAGGGATCCGTGTTTGTCTTTGGGTTAAATGGCTGTGTTGTGAGTCCACCATATTGCTGCTGCTTTCTTTTTTTGTGAATTTCCTTCTGGAGTTCCCTCCGTCCAACTACAAGAGACAGGATCCCTTGTTTGTAAGTGTGAGGTCACTCCCCCCATCCATCAGTCACCCCACTCATACAGCAGAGCTGAGCTCCCTTCCATGTGTACTGTGCTTCAAACTACAATTCCCTGCAGCCCTGTGGAGAATGATCTCCCTCCCACCCGTTGGTCGCTCCAACCATTGAAGCACATGCTCCATTTCAACACCTGACTAGTGATGTAATGTCTCAGGTCGCACTGCAAACTGGGAAAAGCCTGAGACAACACTCATTTTTCATGCTGCTAAAAATAAACATTGGGGCAAAGATCAGATAAGAATTGTGAGACCAGCCATCAAAAACGAGTACAGACACTATATTAGGAACTACACTAACTTTACAGCCCCTGTAGCACAAATTAAATAAAATTTCGGAATACCCCTTTAATTTGTAAGGCAAGACACACCTCAACATCTTAAGAAACTTCCGGTTGAGTAGTCGGAAAAACCTCACATCTCAAACCTTAAAGGGGTACTCCACCTCTAGACATCTTATCCCCTATCCAAAGGATAGGGGATAAGATGTCTGATCACGGGGGTCCCGCCGCTGGGAACCCCCAGTGATCTCTGCTGTGGCAACTTCGCTCTGTGCCTGATGACTTGCGATGATGTCATGGCCACTCCCCCTTGTGACATCACAACCACGCCCCCTCAATGCCGCCACGCGCCCTCCTATAGACTTGCATTGAGAAGGCATGGCTGTGATGTTACAAGGGGGTGTGACCGTGACATCACGAGCCTCCAGTTCCACAGCCAGCATTCTAAATGAATGCCAGGTGCTGCAGGGAGATCGCGGGGGTCCCAGCAGTGGGACCCCCTGCGATCAGACATCTTATCCGCTATCCTTTGGGGCAGAGAGCCCTTTTATTACCCAAGAGTTGTAGTTTCGCAACATCTGGAGGTTCACAGTTTGAAGACCACTGCCTTATACCTTGAACAAAGGGGTAATGGATCTACAAGAAGAGACCACCAGCAGTAAGAATTATACCAATTATACTCTTTCCATGATACAGTTGTGGTGTCGCGGTACAGGACCTTGTCCTGTCCCTGTCTTAAGACCCCTCAGTTAGAATCCCTCCATTTCACAGGGCTTTCCTGCAGGGCTTGCCCCTTGTTCGCCTCGTATAAATGTGTTCCTGTATATTGAGGTAGTACAAATGTATAGGACCTTCCTAGGTCATGTGATATATTAAAATGGTTGTACAACTGTATAGCACCTTCCTGTGTCATGTGATAATGTCATGTGATGTACCCAGAGTTCTCTGGGTTCAGGACCTACAGACTTTGCAACCCATGGGATTGGTCCAGCCTCCTTAGTATATAAGGGTCTGTAGTCTCTAAATTCTCTCTCTTAGGACCTGGACATTAAGCCAATCACAATCAGCATATTTCAATTCATCTTGCCTAGGCTAAAGAACCCGCAGCCACTAAAACCGTGAGTTATAAAGCTCTATCTACAAATTCCTTGTGACTACTATTCAACTCAAATCCTATAATTAGTAGCACAGTGGCCTGCTTAAAGCTCAAGACTATAAGTCCCAGCCAAGCCTGTGAGGAACCTGCATCCCGGTTACCTCAGGAGAAACTGTTTAGTTGCAAAGACTGTTTGCACAAGAATTTAAGTAAAAGTTCCAGTTATCTCATAAATCCTGCTGTGGACATTCCATTTATTTTCGTGTGGTTTCTGGGCCGGTTGTCGGCAGGGCCTTCCATACAAAACAACCGCATCCTGGCGTCACGACAAACCAAGGGTTAATACCACCAGACCCTGTAGCACCATTGCCTCACCCAGTCACCACACAGTGTTACACAACCTCAGAATTTTTTTGTCTTATCTGGCAGATGAAGTCTGAGCTGTAATGTAAGAAGAAAAAATGGAAGTAGAAAAGTATTTTTTCCGCTCTAAGAGGCTTTCAGGGAGCAGTAAAAGCAAGCTGGGCAACTACCTGTTTATCCATTAGCCGCCCGTGGAGAGATGATGAACTGTGTGCGCCACCAAAGGGATGGTTTTCATGCTGAGCGAAATCTAGAAATCTAGAAACTTCATTTCTGTGATACACTGTATTCTGAAAGTCTTCAGTCTCCTTCACTTTTATTACATTTTGTTATGTCCATCCTAAAATACAATAATATCCAGTTTCCCAATCATTCTGCCCCCAATCCCTATAATGACAAAGTGATTGCAGAATGGTAGAAATCTCTACTAAGTTATTGAAAAAAAAAGTATATATATATTACATTGGGCATAAGTATTCAGACCCTTTACTCAGGACTTAGTTGAAACCCCTTTTGACAGGGAATACATTCTCCAGTCTTGGGGATGAGGCCACAAGGTTTACACAGCTGGATTTGGGGATTTTCTGCCGTTCTTCTCTGCAGATCCTCTCAGCTCTGTCAGGTTGGATGGGGACGGTCAGTGGAAGCCATTTTCAGGTCTCCAGAGACGTTCCATTGGGTTCGGGCTCTGGCTGGAACACTAAAGAACATTCACAGAGTTGTCCCTAAGCCGCTCCTGTGTTGTCTTGGGTGTGTGCTTAGGGGCATTGTTTTGATGGAAAGGGAAACTTCACCCCAGTCTGAGGTCTAGAGCTCTGGTTTATTTTTTTATGAAGAATATATCTGTACTTTGCTCCATTCAGCTTTCCCTCAACCCTGACCAGTTTCCTTGTCCCTATAGTATGATGCTGCCCCCACCATGATCACTGTAGGGATGGTATTGTCACGATTCGGCTGGCTGGAGGTGGATCCTCTGTGCCAGAGAGGGATTGGCGTGGACTGTGTCGGTGGACCGGTTCTAAGTTGCTACTGGTATTCACCAGAGCCCGCCGCAAAGCGGGATGGTCTTGCAGCGGCGGTAGCAACCAGGTCGTTTCCACCGGCAACGGCTCAACCTCTCTGACTGCTGAGATAGGCGCGGTACAAGGGAGTAGACAAGAGCAAGGTCGGACGTAGCAGAAGGTCAGGGCAGGCAGCAAGGATCGTAGTCAGGGGCAACGGCAGGAGGTCTGGAACACAGGCTAGGAACACACAAGGGAACGCTTTCACTGGCACAATGGCAACAAGATCCGGCAAGGGAGTGCAGGGGAAGTGAGGTATAAGTAGGGAAGTGCACAGGTGAAGGTACTGATTAAACCTCATGCGCCAATCAGTGGCGCACCGGCCCTTTAAATCGCAAAGACCCGACACGCGTGCGCCCTAAGGAGCGGGGCCGCGCACGCCGGGACAGCAAAGACGGGGAACGGGTCTGGTAAGCGAGTGGGGATGCGCATCGCGAGCGGGCGCGTCCCACATCGCGAATCGCATCCCGGCTGGGAACATTATCGCAGCGCACCCGGTTGGCAGGTCTGACCGGGGCGCTGCGAATAGGAGAACGCTGTGAGCGCTCCGGGGAGGAGCGGGAACCCGGAGCGCTCGGCGTAACAGGTATTGGGCAGGGGATGGGCAGTACCTGGTTTCCTCCAGACATGATGCTGCCCCCACCATGATCACTGTAGGGATGCTATTGGGCAGGTGATGGGCAGTGCCTGGTTTCCTCCAGACATGATGCTGTCTCCACCATGATCACTGTAGGGATGGTATTGGGCAGGTGATTGGGCAGGTGATGGGTAGCGCCTGGTCTCTCCCAGACATGATGCTGCCCCCACCATGATCACTGTAGGGATGGTATTGGGCAGGTGATGGGCAGTGCCTGGTTTCCTCCAGACATGATGCTGTCCCCACCATGATCACTGTAGGGATGGCATTGGGCAGGTGATGGGCAGTGCCTGGTTTCCCCCAGACATGATGCTGCCCCCACCATGATCACTGTAGGGAGGGTATTGGGCAGGTGATGGGCAGTGCCTGGTTTCCCCCAGACATGATGCTGCCCCCACCATGATCACTGTAGGGAGGGTATTGGGCAGGTGATGGGCAGTGCCTGGTTTCCTCCAGACATGATGCTGCCCCCACCATGATCACTGTAGGGATGGTATTGGGCAGGTGATGGGCAGTACCTGGTTTCCCCCAGACATGATGCTGCCCCCACCATGATCACTGTAGAGATGGTATTGGGCAGGTGATGGGCAGTGCATGGTTTCCCCCCAGACATGATGCTGCCCCCACCATGATCACTGTAGGGATGGTATTGGGCAGTTGATGGGCAGTGCCGGGTTTCCCCCAGACATGATGCTGCCTCCACCATGATCACTGTAGGGATGGTATTGGGCAGGTGATGGGCAGTGCCTGGTTTCCTCCAGACATGATGTTGCCCCCACCATGATCACTGTAGAGATGGTATTGGGCAGGTGATGGGCAGTGCCTGGTTTCCTCTAGACATGATGCTGCCCCCACCATGATCACTGTAGAGATGGTATTGGGCAGGTGATGGGCAGTGCCTGGTTTCCTCTAGACATGATGCTGCCCCCCCCATGATCACTGTAGGGATGGTATTGGGCAGGTGATGGGCAGTGTCTGGTTTCCTCTAGACATGATGCTGCTCTCAATCACATAGACTCTGCTCATGGCCCCTCTGTTGGAGCATAACCACATATGTGCACTCACCTTTCCCACATCCAAGAGTCCCATTGTTCCCAGGATAAGACTTGTTCTCAGAAGTTGATCCCTACCATTGTCATCCAGTCTCAATGGTTGTTCACATCATCTTTCGGCTGCACGCTCCTGTATACCTGCAAAAAAAAAAGGCATCTTTTCCAGATTTCCCTGTAACTTAATCAAGCAATGCAACAATAGATTTCAACTACGGGATATGGTTGCATTATATTACATACATTATAAGGAGCGAGCGATCTTGCAGTAGATGTACAGATGTAGCAGAGCTGAACCTGCGATCAGTCTTTTGTGATAATTGAGCTAAAATAACATAAATACCTGAAGTCCTTTGGTGTCTAATGACAAAAACAGATCTGTTCCCCCTCTGGTGGGGACTGTGAAGATAAGAAGTGTTTATACTTTATGCTTTATTGGGCCACAGGCTTTTATAGTAGACCTCAAGCAGAGTATATTGCTAGGATAGACTGGATCAAGCTTTCATCTGGAAACAATAAAAAGTTCTAATACACAGAAAACTTTTGTTCCCAGTCTATATCAGCGTGAGAAAAGTCAAACACAACCCCAGTTCTGCTGCTGGCACGGAAGGGACAGATGTTTCACGTCACAACAGGAGCGATATACGTGTTATAACTAGTATATCTCCAGACTGCAGACCGCCAGCAGATGTTATATCCAGGCCGTCACATATAAAAAATATCACATGATGAATAAAACTACAAAACAAATGGATTTAATATTTAAAAAAAATGTTTAAATAGCGTAAAAGTTTCTATACCGCCAAGACTCTCCACCGGAAATATCTACAAGGAGACTTTTCCCCTCACTTTTCGGCCAGCTAATTTTTATCGTCTTATGTATTCCAGATGTAACGGCGTTCAATTTTTTCTTTATGTCCGTGGGTGGAAATTTTAATGAATTATAAATAAAAGAAATGCTAAGTCAGGACGGCGGAGACTGTGAAGTTGTAACACGTTAAATTTTTATGCCTTTTGATTGACAGTCCTGTCAATCAAAAGGCAAAATTCCCTTCAAGTTAAATCCGCTGCTGGTTTGTGGTCGATAAAGACCCTGAGAACATGTGCCCAGCGCCCCATCATAGAGAGACAACGCTATATATACTGAGAGCCTGTTGGCAGCTGATTGGCACTTGCTGGGATTTCCTGCTGTGAGTGGGGTAGACGGAGCTGCTCTATTCAGGGTTAACTGAACTTGGTGTTTTTAAGTAGGGAATAGCTGAATCTTACCTTCCCAGAAATGATAGGCTTAGTGCTAGCCCAAGAGAGGCATATCTATAGTGTAGGGTCCGTCCCAACTGAGGTCACCTTATCGTGGTGGGATGGTGCACACTTTTTGGCCAAATGGTAAGCTAAGAACCTCTATTTTTCTCTATAGCAGTATTGCAATATAAAACATGTTGTATTACACATATATCTTAGTGTTAGCAGTCTGCTGCTGTTAACCTTTTGTTTGTTAAGGACATAGAGTTGGTCATCTACACTGGAGTTTTCCAACCAGGGTACCTCCAGCTATTGCAAAACTACAACTCTCAGCATGCCCGGACAGCCAACAGTTACCTGGCTAACTATATAGCTACCTACATACTTACTTGGTTACCTACCTACATAGCTACCTACCTACATAGCTACCTACTTACTTACTTACCTACATAGCTACCTACCTACCTGTTTACCTACCTACCTAACTATCTGGCTGCCTGGTTAACTATCTACTTACTTATCTGGCTAGCTTCCTGGCTATCTACTTGGCTACTTACTTACCTAAACAGCTACATGCCTACCTATATAACTACCTACCTAGCTACATACAGAGCTACCTACCTAACTACTTATTTACTTATGTACCTAGCTACTTACATAGCTACCTACCATCCTACTTACTGTATCTACCTGCCTTCATACTTTCCTAAATAGCTACATGTCTACCTACATAACTACCTACCTAGCTTCCTGGCTACCTACATAGCTACCTACCTACCGTTATATCTACCTACTTATGTATCCTTCTACCTACATATTCACCTACCATCCTACTTATCTACCTGGCTACCTACATAGCCACCTACCATCCTACTTACTTACCTGGCTATCTGCATAGCTACCTACCATCCTACTTACCTACCTGGCTACTTACAGAGCTACCTACCATCCTACTTACCTACCTGGCTACCTACTGTGCTACCTTCCATCTTTCTTGCCTACCTGGTACCTACAGGGCTACCTACCACCTTACTCACCTACGTGGCTACCTACCTAGCTACCCAGCTCTTGTATACAGAATGCAGAACAGAAGATCCTGTATAAAGACTGGGAAACAGAAGCTCCTGTATACAGACTCCAGAACAGAAGGTCCTGTATAAAGACTCCAGAACAGAAGCTCCTGTATACAGACTGTAGAACAGAAGCTCCTGTATAAAGACTCCAGAACAGAAGCTCCTGTATACAGACTCCAGAACAGAAACTCCTATATACAGACTGTAGAACAGAAGCTCCTGTATAAAGACTCCAGAACAGAAGCTCCTGTATACAGACTCCAGAACAGAAGCTCCTGTATACAGACTCCAGAACAGAAGCTCCTGTATACAGACTCCAGAACAGAAGCTCCTGTATACAGACTCCAGAACAGAAGCTCCTGTATACAGACTCCAGAACAGAAGGTCCTGTATAAAGACTCCAGAACAGAAGCTCCTGTATACAGACTGTAGAACAGAAGCTCCTGTATACAGACTATAGAACAGAAGCTTCTGTATACAGACTCCAGAACAGAAGCTCCTGTATACAGACTCCAGAACAGAAGCTCCTGTATACAGACTACAGAACAGAAGCTCCTGTATAAAGACTCCAGAACAGAAGCTCCTATATACATACTACAGAACAGAAGCTCCTGTATACAGACTCCAGAACAGAAGCTTATGTTGTGGTCACTAGGGCAATAATGAGGGTTGTTTTTCCTGATGTATATATCATGTAGCTGAGTGGTGTTTACCCCAGGTCCCTCTGTGAACTCTCTGTCTCTTTATTTAAAGGGGTACTCCGGCGCTTAGACATCTTATCCCCTATCCAAAGGATAGGGGATAAGATGCCTTATCGCGGGAGTCCCGTCGCTGTGGACCCCCGTGGTCTTGCACGCAGCACCCCGTTTATAATCAGTCCCCGGAGCATGTTCGCTCCGGGTCTGATTACTGTCGATCACGGGGCCAGCGGCGTGTGACGTCACGCCTCCGCCCCGTGTGATGTCAAGCTCCGCCCCTCAATGCAAGCCTATGGTAGGGGCCGTGACCGCGCTGTACAAGATCACGGGGGTCCCCAGCGGTGGGGCCCCCGTGATCAGGCATCTTATCCCCTATCCTTTGGATAGGGGATAAGATGACTAAGTGCCGGAGTACCCCTTTAAGTTAAGCTATTCCTGCATACAAAGCCCAGGAATGAGATCTTTGAAGCCAGGATACTGGTAAACACCAAGTATAAGACAAAAAGGTCCTTTATTAGCACTTCCCTATCTTAAAAATATACTCTCTCTTATATACTGCATGCTAGCTGAAAGACTTGTAATCGGGTTACAAAAAGTGACTTGTGGCCTATCTACCAGAAACGTCTGACATTAGCAAATTCTACAGTCACTACACTCAGGAATAACAGGGCTGAGGTACAGACATGTCCGTCTAGCAAAGACCAGGCCTCAACTCCCTAGATCAGATTTAGGTCCACCCCTTTTCCCTGAAGAAAGGGGTGGACCTGGGACTGGCTCCTACAACCATTGGCTAGGAGACTACATGTGACCAAATCAACCATTCAGGTTGTTCAGTGAAACACAATGCATGTGAAAACATTAACCCTTTGCACTGTGGTTGTCCCAGTATATACATGACATTCTCCAGTACCTGAAATACATAACACAAAAATATGCGCACGTCAATGTACCCTAACACGTAGTCCTATATCCCTACCAAAAGGGTACTACTACAAAGTCTTAGATATTGTATGGCTCTTAGAAGGCATCTAAACACAAGCTTGGGGTTTGTCATTGGCTGAGGGGCACTTTACTGCATCAGAACATTTTCCCGCACGGCTATTCGGGTTGCCACCTTTCTTGCAAAAAAAACACCGGCCATGCTAATTTGCATAATTAATTATATATGCGCAACATTACAGGATACACATATGTGGGAGAAATTTTGTCCTAATCGGACCCCTATAACTTCTTTATATAGGCCTGTATGAGGGCTCATTTTTTGCGCCCCGATCTGTAGTTTTTAACACCATTTTTGTTTTGCTGTGACTTTTTGGTCGCTTTTTTTTTTTTTACGCAAATTTGGGAGTTGCAGTTACTAAGTACAACTCCCAGCATGCCCTGATACAGCCTGTGGCACCACAGCTGCACCAAACGAAAACAACAACTCCCAGCATGTTGGACTCTATAGTAGTATATAGTATAGGTCAGTGTTTCCCAACCAGGGGTGCCTCCAGCTGTTGCAAAACTACAACTCCCAGCATGTTGGACTCTATAGTAGTATATAGTATAGGTCAGTGTTTCCCTACCAGGGGTGCTTCCAGCTGTTGCAAAACTACAACTCCTAGCATGCCCGGACAGCCGTCAGCTGTCCGGGCATGCTGGGAGTTGTAGGTTTGCAACAGCTGGAGGCGCTCTGGTTGGGAAACACTGGTATAGCATATTCCAGGAGGATTGGTTGGATAAATACTGGCTATTGCATTGCCGGTATTTTTAATATAAAGGGTGGCCAAAATACCGGCTGTGCCGGTAAAACACTGTATTGGCAACCCTAACGGCTATGCTTGCATTGGTGGCCAAGCAAAATACGCGCCACCCATTTAGCTCCAGCTAATAATATTGGTAACTAGGAATAGATGAACCCGAATTCTACTAAATTTAGGAATTTTCAGGAAGACGTGTCCATGTGTAGAAACACTTCTGGCCTCGCTATGCGCCATATAACAATAAAGTCTACATTTTGTTCAATTCTGCCTGATCGAATAAAGATCTGTAAGTAATACTGCATCTATAACATACACAGCCTCCTGGAATCACTAAAGGCTGTGGGTGTAGTATTAAAGGGGGGAGGGGTGTTTGATCATCAGTAGAGGGTCTCTGGTCTTATACCTTGCAGATGTTTCCTGTTATATACTGCAGCGGGTCACCTAACACCCTATTACCCTGAAGAGTTGTGACAGGAGCAGATCCGGGTTATCTGGCTGATATCACAAAGTGGTATCGGCTTGTGCTATGTGTTTGATATCAGAGATAATAGAGTCAATCTCAGCCTACAAAGTCCAAACGTGGGGGGGGGGGGGGGGTCTCGATCTTCTAGAAAATCTGGGCATAGACACAATAGTGATGAGCGGCAGGGGCCATATTCGAATTCGCAATATTTGGCGAATATATTGACAATTATACACAACTGACAACAATTGAAGTTCGCATATTCGCTATGTTCGTTCACTTTTTTCCATGTGAAAATCTGCATAAAAATTAGAATAAAAAAATGGAATATTCGTCATTACGAATATATGGCACTATATTCAAAATATTCGCAAAATCGCAAAGTGCCGATATTCGCGATAAAACTTTGCATTACTAATATTCGTGCTCAACACAAGACACGAACACTCTCCCTCCTCTGATTCATCAAGCTGATCCTGAAAGTGCGATGATGGGTACGATAGTCCATAGGGACAATTTTTCCTATTGCTATTGATCTGTGGTCTCAAAATGTGGCCCTTTAGATGTTGCAGGCGTTGGCTGTCCGGGCATGCTGGGAGTTGCAGTTGTGCAACATCTGGAGGGCCACAGCTTAAAGGGGTACTCCACCCCTAGACATCTTATCCCCTATCCAAAGGATAGGCGATAAGATGTCTGATCGCAGGGGTCCCGCCGCTGGGGACCCCCGCAATATAGCACTCAGCACCCACCTGTTACTGCTCCGGAAGCGCTGGAGGGTCTGGCTCCCGACCACGGGGACAGAAGATCGTGATGTCATGACTCCGCCCCCGTGTGACATCATGCCCCCTCCCATAGACTTGCATTGAGGGGGCGGGGTGTGACATCACACGGAGTGGAGTGGTGACGTCATAATCTTCCATCCCCGTGGTCGGGAGCAAGACCCTCCAGCGCTTCCGGAGCAGTAACAGATGGGTGCTTGACGGCTATATTGCGGGAGTCCCCAGCGGCGGGTCCCCCGCGATCAGACATCTTATCCCCTATCCACCCCTCTAAGACCACTGCTATAGATGGAGGAGAAGTCCGTTAGTCGGGATCAATGGATTGGGCAAAAAATTCCCTAGTCTGCATGCTGGAAATTGTTGTTTTTGTAACATTTGGAGGTCCACAGTTTGGAGACCACTGATCTACAACGACCCAAAATATCCAGCACAGAAAATCAACTCTTTTGCCATATATCTGTCTTTGGGTGGCATCATCATGCTCAATCGAGTCCCAAAAAAGCATCAATAATCATCAGAAAATAGTCTCAATTGACTTTTTTGGCCAATCTAAAATGTCTCCCACACGACACCTTAAACTGCTTATTTACATTCCAGCCTCGGATCACAGCTGGCCCCTTGTCTTCTCAGGTTATGGGATGACCCTACATCATAACAGCTCCTAGATTACATGGCTTTCTTTGATTGACTGCTTCTCTAATGAAGTAGTAGATAGGAGGGGTGTCTCTGGGAATTTCCTTCATCCTGTTTACATCACACGGGAATGTAGTAGGATCAAACCTGTATGACCATTTTACAGCAGGATCCAACCTGTATGACCATTTTACAGCAGGATCCAACCTGTATGACCAATTTACAGCAGGATCCAACCTATATGACCATTTTACAGCAGGATCCAACCTGTATGACCAATTTACAGCAGGATCCAACCTGTATGACCATTTTACAGCAGGATCCAACCTGTATGACCAATTTACAGCAGGATCCAAGCTGTATGACAATTTTACAGCAGGATCCAACCTGTATGACCATTTTACAGCAGGATCCAACCTGTATGACCATTTTACATTAGGATCCAACCTGTATGACCATTTTACAGTAGGATCCAACCTGTATGACCATTTTACAGCAGGATCCAACCTGTATGACCAATTTACAGTAGGATCCAACCTGTATGACCATTTTACATTAGGATCCAACCTGTATGACCATTTTACAGTAGGATCCAACCTGTATGACCATTTTACTGTAGGATCCAACCTGTATGACCATGTATAAAAGTTAAGATGGTGCCCATTAAAGATAGAAAAAAAGGCATACGAACCTTGCCCCGTTCCTTGGATGTTCACTGCAGCTCTGCCCTGTCCCTGATCTTTCAGCTTCAGAGATGAGCATTTGGTGTCCCGGTACAGGACCTGTCCTGTACCATCCTTAATTCCCCTCAGGAAGAGTCCCTTAGGTCCATTGGGCTCTCCTGCAGGGCTCCCCCCTTGTTGTCTCATATAAATGCAGTGTACATTCATTGTATGTATCTATTGTTCATATGTATAAAGTTGTACAGTTTGTATAAAATGTGTAGGACCTTCCTTGGTCATGTGACCTACTGTCATGTGATATATCCAGAGTTCCATGGGCACAGGAACCCGAGGCATTAGCAGCCAATGGGCTTTAGTCCAGCCCCCTAGTATATAAGGGGCTGTAGTCTCTCTTCTCTCTTATCTCCAGGACCTAACAAAGCATAAACTCCTGTACACTGCAAATTCATCTCATCTAGGCCAAAGCCTAAAGAAACACAGCCACTTCAAAACATGAGTTACAATTCTCTCTACAAATCCAGTGACTACAACTCAGCTAAGGAATATATTATAAGCACAGTGGTCTGTCTAAATATCTCAATAACTACAAGTCCAAGCAAGCCTGCAAGGTATCCTGTGTCCCGGTTGCCTCTGAAGGAACTGCATAATTGTAAAGCCTGTTCCCTAAACATTTCAAGTTAAAGTTCCAGTTTATTCTGAATTCTTGCTGTGGACATTCCTTTATCACAAACCGTTTTTGGGTTGGTTGACGGCGGTTACCATACCGGAATAACCACATCCTGGCGTCACAAACACTAAGAGGTTAACAACATCTTGCCCCCAGGGTTAATACCACCAGACCCTGCTACATACTGCAAAACTCCAGTCACCACAACCACTTGTTGCAGGACCTGCCGCCTCAGCCAACAAGTGACTACAACAGTGTCCTGACTGTGATTGGCTGAGCTAGCAGGTCCTGCTATGTGTGAAAGCAGGAGGAGGATCGGGGAACAGGTATACCCCCTTGGAATACACATTTAATAGTTGTTAGCCCAATGCATGTTCACCCATCAGCTGTTCAACCTGTGTCTCCCCCCCCCTACTTTTCCCAGCATGCCCGGAATAGCGTGGAATGGTGGAGGAGGATGAGGAAAAGTCCAATCTACTGAAGGATCTTTAATAAAAATAGCTTCTGCATCAGCACGACTTTATAGGGATCAGTCATGTCAGAATAATCCAGTGTTTCTCAACCAGACTGCCTCCAGCTGTTGCAAATCTACTTCTCCCAGCATGCCCGAATCAGAGTGGAATGCTGGAGGAGGATGGGGAAAAGGCCAATCTACTAAAGTATCCTCATGAAAATAGCTTTATAATACAGCATCAGCATGGCCATCCATGTGTTTCCCACCCAGTGGGTATTGAGCTATGGCAAAACTACAACTCCCACTGTCACGTACGGGCAGGGAAGGAGTGCTCGCTATGCTCACCCGCGCCCCTGTCCCTGCCTACTTGTCCGCCTATCCTAAATGATAGGCCGGAAACTGGTCGACAATCCCTTCCTAAAAAAGTGAGGGGAGTCAAATGTCAACACAATAAAATACAATCCTGTCAGTTGTCAGGAGCAACAGGGAAACAAGCAACTAACAAAGACAAACGAAACATACACACATAAAGTCGATGTCAGTCAAACCGAGTCAAGCCAGGAGTGGGAAGAGGTGCCGAATCGCTATAACAAAAGAGAAGTCGGATAAGAAGCCAAAAGTCAAGTTGCCGGGTATACAGGAAAATAAGGGATTGCTAGCTTCTCGGGTAATGACCTCTTTCACAGGCATCTTCCCAGAGACTGATGCCTGGTAATATAGGGAGATGCACATGTGGTCAATCAGTAGCTAGCCACTCAGACAGCACGGCGTAACCCGGCAACCTAGCAAACTACACCTTGTCAGCACCTGTTAACCCTGCTGGTGCTGACACCCACCATACCTGGACAGCCAACGGCTGTCCGGGCATGCTGGGAGTTCCAGTTTTACAACAGTTGAAGATTCACAGTTTGTAAGCAACTAGTCTAGTTCAACTTGAGTTGCAATACCTGTCATGACCCATTTCCCAGGGTGGCACTGTGTTACGCCTAGCGCTCCAGGTCCCCGCTCCTCCCCGGAGCGCTCACGGCGTCTTTCTCCCTGCAGCTCCCCGGTCAGTCCCGCTGACCGGGAGCGCTGCACTGTCATGGCCGTTGGGGATGCGATTCGCACAGCGGGACGCGCCCGCTCGCGAGTCGCATCCCAGGTCACTTACCCGTTCCCGTCCCCTGCTGTCATGTGCTGGCGCGCGCGGCTCCGCTCTCTAGGGCGCGCGCGCGCCAGCTCCCTGAGACTTAAAGGGCCAGTGCACCAATGATTGGTGCCTGGCCCAATCAGCTTAATTGGCTTCCACCTGGTCCCTGACTATATCTAACCTCCTCCCATGCACTTCCTTGCCGGATCTTGTTGCCCTTGTGCATAGTGAAAGCGTTTTGTGTGTCTAAAGCCTGTGTACCAGAACTTCTGCTATCCACCCTGACTACGAACCTTGCCGCCTGCCCCCGACCTTCTGCTACGTCCGACCTTGCTTCTGTCTACTCCCTTGTACCGCGCCTATCTTCAGCAGCCAGAGAGGTGAGCCGTTGCTAGTGGATACGACCTGGTTACTACCGCCGCAGCAAGACCATCCCGCTTTGTGGCGGGCTCTGGTGAAAACCAGTAGTGACTTAGAACCGATCCACTAGCACGGTCCACGCCAATCCCTCTCTGGCACAGAGGATCCACTACCTGCCAGCCGGCATCGTGACAGTAGATCCGGCCATGGATCCCGCTGACGTCCCTCTGCCTTATATCTCTGATATCACCACGGTGGTCGCCCAGCAATCCCGACAGATCGCCCATCTAACCCACCAGCTGTCGGAAGTATTCACCATTGTGCAGCAACTTCAGTCGCAACTTCAGCAGCAATCATCTCCTCCGCCAGCTCCTGCACCCCTTCCGCAGCGAGTGGCCACTCCTAGCCTCCGCCTGTCCTTGCCGGACAAATTTAATGGGGACTCTAAGTTTTGCCGTGGCTTTCTTTCGCAATGTTCCCTGCACTTGGAGATGATGTCGGACCAGTTTCCTACTGAAAGGTCTAAGGTGGCTTTCGTAGTCAGCCTTCTGTCTGGAAAAGCCCTGTCATGGGCCACACCGCTCTGGGACCGCAATGACCCCGTCACTGCCTCTGTACACTCCTTCTTCTCGGAAATTCGAAGTGTCTTTGAGGAACCTGCCCGAGCCTCTTCTGCTGAGACTGCCCTGCTGAACCTGGTCCAGGGTAATTCTTCCGTTGGCGAGTACGCCATACAATTCCGTACTCTTGCTTCTGAACTTTCCTGGAATAATGAGGCCCTCTGCGCGACCTTTAAAAAAGGCCTATCCAGCAACATTAAAGATGTTCTGGCCGCACGAGATACTCCTGCTAACCTGCATGAACTCATTCATCTAGCCACTCGCATTGACATGCGTTTTTCTGAGAGGCATCAAGAGCTCCGCCAGGAAAAAGACTTAGATCTCTGGACACCTCTCCCACAGTCTCCATTGCAATCTGCGCCTAGGCCTCCCGCCGAGGAGGCCATGCAAGTGGACCGGTCTCGCCTGACCCTGGAAGAGAGGAATCGCCGTAAGGAAGAGAATCTTTGTCTGTACTGTGCCAGTACCGAACATTTTTTGGTGGATTGCCCCATCCGTCCTCCACGTCTGGGAAACGCACGCTCGCACCCAGCTCTCGTGGGTGTGGCGTCTCTTGATGCTAAGTCGGCTTCTCCACGTCTCACGGTGCCTGTACGGATTTCGCCTTCAGCCAGCTCTTCCCTCTCAGCCGTGGCCTGCATGGACTCTGGTGCTTCTGGGAATTTTATTCGGGAGTCCTTGGTGAATAAATTCCGCATTCCGGTGACCCGTCTTGTCAAGCCACTCCACATTTCCGCGGTCAACGGAGCCAGGTTGGATTGCACCGTGCGTTACCGCACGGAGCCCCTCCTAATGTGCATCGGACCTCATCACGAGAAAATTGAATTTTTGGTCCTTCCCAATTGCACTTCCGAAATTCTCCTTGGACTACCCTGGCTTCTACACCATTCCCCAACCCTGGACTGGTCCACTGGGGAGATCAAGAGTTGGGGTCCCTCTTGTTCCAAGGACTGCCTTAAACCAGTTCCCAGTACTCCCTGCCGTGACCCTGTGGTTCCTCCTGTATCCGGTCCCCCTAAGGTCGTTAGGGACTCTGCCTGCCACAGAAAATGCCTCTCCCCCCCTCCCAGTCCCTTCAGGCAAGCCTCTGTGTCCCCTCATGGCTCCCGTCCTTGTGTCTCCCTGCCCCGTGCCAAGCTTCACCCTCTGCCCTCCCTCCCCATTCCTACTCCTGCTGTACTGCCTGTCATTGAGGAAACCATCCATTCCTTCCCGGTGTCCTCATCCCAGGGGAGGCAGTCACCGGACAAAAAAAAGGGGAGACCTAAGGGGGGGGGTACTGTTACGCCTAGCACTCCGGGTCCCCGCTCCTCCCCGGAGCGCTCACGGCGTCTTTCTCCCTGCAGCTCCCCGGTCAGTCCCGCTGACCGGGAGCGCTGCACTGTCATGGCCGTTGGGGATGCGATTCGCACAGCGGGACGCGCCCGCTCGCGAGTCGCATCCCAGGTCACTTACCCGTTCCCGTCCCCTGCTGTCATGTGCTGGCGCGCGCGGCTCCGCTCTCTAGGGCGCGCGCGCGCCAGCTCCCTGAGACTTAAAGGGCCAGTGCACCAATGATTGGTGCCTGGCCCAATCAGCTTAATTGGCTTCCACCTGGTCCCTGACTATATCTAACCTCCTCCCATGCACTTCCTTGCCGGATCTTGTTGCCCTTGTGCCTAGTGAAAGCGTTTTGTGTGTTTAAAGCCTGTGTACCAGAACTTCTGCTATCCACCCTGACTACGAACCTTGCCGCCTGCCCCCGACCTTCTGCTACGTCCGACCTTGCTTCTGTCTACTCCCTTGTACCTCGCCTATCTTCAGCAGTCAGAGAGGTTGAGCCGTTGCTAGTGGATACGACCTGGTCACTACCGCCGCAGCAAGACCATCCCGCTTTGCGGCGGGCTCTGGTGAAAACCAGTAGTGACTTAGAACCGATCCACTAGCACGGTCCACGCCAATCCCTCTCTGGCACAGAGGATCCACTACCTGCCAGCCGGCATCGTGACACACTGTTTGTACAAAATAACGCAAAAACCTCTAAGTCTTCTTATGTAACAATTAAGTTGGTTAATGTCCTGTAACTTTAGAAACTTAGGAGTCAGCTGATTGGTGGGGAGGGGGTCCAGGCAGATGAATGGGATACACAGAGGGGAAGGAATGCTTGATGGGGTTAAAAGAGCAGAGCTAATTCTATTAACCAGCACTGGTACCGCGCAGCAGAGCGTCCTGTCACGCCATGAATCATGTTCCTCTGTTAATACAAATTGCATTGACTGAAAAATCATTTTTCAGGGGTTTTCCAGATTTGCAGCTTGTTAATACACATGGAGGGGGATTCATTCCACAAATCAATGCACAATATCTATCCAGCCTGGACCACACATTAAAACCTGCTTATATCTAAGAAACTTTGTGATACATTTGAGGGAAGTGCACAGACAGGGGAGTGTAATGAAAAGACAGGGTGTGTAATGAAGAGACAGGGGTGTGTAATGAAGAGACAGATGTGTAATGAAGATAAAGTGGAGTATAATAAACATACATCTTGTATAATAAAGACACGGGAGTGTAATGAAGAGGCAAGGGGGTTCAATGAAGGGACGGGGCAGTGTAACGAAGAGACAGGGGTGTGTAATGAAGAGACAGACGTGTAATGAAGAGACAGGGGTGTGTAATGAAGAGACAGACGTGTAATGAAGATAAAGTGGAGTATAATAAACATACAGCTTGTATAATAAAGACACGGGAGTGTATTGAAGAGACAAGGGGGTTCAATAAAGAGTAACGAAGAGACAGGGGTGTGTTACGAAGAGACGGACGTGTAATGAAGATACAGTGGAGTGTAGTAAAGAGACAGGAGTGTAATAAAGAGACAGGAGGTTTTAAATGGGCACTGTCATTAAAAAAAATTTTGCTATCGTACTCCTAATGGTAAATAAAAAATGTTTCTAATATATTTTGTTTAAAAAAAAAAAAAAAAAAAAAGGATGTTTTCTATGTTTTCTTTGTGTTTAAAAAAAGCTACCTCCCTAAAGGTGTCTCCTTACTTGCCAATAGCACATTGCATTTCCCACCATCTTTTGCACAGACTTTGGACTCCTGCTGGCCTGGCAGAAGTCCAAAAGTAGGAAATGCTGAGGGGGGGGGGGGGTGCAGCCTTATCCAATCATAGCTCATCTCACACTGAACTGCTCTGGGCTGTGTGTAGCAGAGTGAGGGAGGAAGTTCTCCCCTGTATGGCTTCAGATGATGTCACGCCTGCTGGAGAACGCCCCTTCCCAGTCTGTGAATCTGACCGAGACTGAGCAGAAAATACTGAGCAATATCAAGGTAGAAAACTAAAAAATAATAAAAAATAAAGGCAGGGGGTGGTTTATCATGATGGGGGCAGTGAACTGGGAGGATTATAAAATTTAACAAGATCATGAGAGGTAATCTTAAATGAAGAGACGGGGTGTAATGAAAAATGATATAATGAAAAAATGGGATGTAATGAAGAGACAGAGAGGTGTAATGAAAAGGCAGAAGAGTGTTTAAAAGAGACAGAGGGGTGTAATGAAGAAACGGGGAATAATGAGGAGACAGAGGGAGTGTAATGAAGAGCCAATGGGGTGTAATAAAGAAACGGGAAATAATGAGGATATATGAGATATATAACGGAGACAGTCATTCATGACGTTTATGACTATCATTATACAATAATGAGGGGTGTTATGAAGAGACAGGGGGTGTAAGGAAGAGATGGATGTGTAACAAAGACATGGGATTGTAATAAAGAGACAGGAGGGTGTAATGAAGGTACATGGGGGTGTAATGAAAAGGTAGGAGGTTAATAAAGAGACAGAGATGTATAATGAAGAGACAGGGGGTGTAATGAAGAGATGGGTGTGTAATGAAGAGACAGGATTGTGTAATGAAAATACAGAAGAGTGTAATAAAGAGCCAATGGGTGTAATAAAGAAATGGGAAACAATGAGGAGACAGGGGGAGTGTAATGAGGATGCAGAAGTGTGTAATGAAGAGACAGCCATAATCGGTAAAATGTTCCGATATGTATCCATCATGGATATAACTCTCTTCTTGAATCTTCCATAGAAGTTTATTGTTTCAATGGAAGTCATAAACTTCATGGGTGACCTTCTCCATTGGCCCCACATGGGACCTTTATGACTAATACATAAATGTAGGTGCACTACTGTGGTGGATGTAGACAGTAACATATGACTGACCCTAAAACTGATGTTAACATTGAGAAATTAGCCAGTATAGCCTTATATGAAGGACATACCTGAGCCTGCACACCAACGCCAAGGTTTCTCAAGTGGCATGGGACCTAACACTAAACCTACCTGTACCATATGGGCAAAACCAGGGGCCAGTGGGCAATTACAGCAGTATTAGGTTCGACTCACAGCCTGCTCCCAGTTACCGCCAGTGTGGCTGGGCACACATACAGTGGGAGGAGGGAGGAAGGCTATGAGCCCCACCCAAGTAGGCTGATATGTTGCCGGCCTCACAGGTGAACCTACATGTTGCCTATAATAGTGATTAAGGTGCATTAGATTTGGAGTTTATACACCTCCAAGTATAAGATATATATATATATATATATATATATATATATATATATATATACAAAGTCCAGGAATAACAGCACCAATAGGTCAATGATCTTCATAAGCTGGTTTCTTTATTCACCCCAAAAGTAAGTTACAACGTTTCGGCAACAATAGCCTTTATCAAGCATGGTTATTGTTGTTATTGTAAGGCTATTGTTGCCGAAATGTTGTAACTTACTTTTGGGGTGAATAAAGAAACCAGCTTATGAAGATCCTTGACCTATTGGTGCTGTGATTCCTGGACTTTGCATACACTAACACCAGGCTGGCTGCCTGGGTGTTTCACATGCACGGAGGTTGGTCCCCGGTGCTGTCTCACGCCAATTCTTTTATATATATATATATATATATATATATATATATATATGCACTTGGAGGTGTGTAAACTCCAAATCTAATGCGCCTTAATCACTATTATAGGCAACTAGGCAACATTTTGGTGCACCTGTAAGGTCGGGGCTCATAGCCTTCCTCCCTCCTCCCACTGTATGTGTGTGTGATGTCCCAGTATGGGATATAGTCCCGTACAGTACTTAGGCCCTGTCAGGTTGAGACCCTCTGTGTCCTAGGGACCCTCCTGCAGTGTCTCCCCCATAGTAATATATATTATGTATAATGTTATGTATGTTATGGGTAAAGGACCTTTAAGGACCTTTGAGTTAGTCACATGATAATGTGTTCACCTGATGTGTTTGTTACCCAGAGAGCACCAGCTAACCAGGTGACCTGCAGCTTGACCTATGGGCTTCTGGCTGAGCCCTCCTTTATAAGAGGGGCAGCCATTACAATCTCTCTTCTTACTACTGAGGCATAGTAAAGTGCAGACGTCTCAGAGCCAGTGTCCAGCACATCTGGAGGCCTCAAGCCTAACCTACAGCCACATTCCAGTAAGTCAAGTCTTTGTCTGCTGTCACTACCTACAGTCATGTCTATAGTCAAGTCTATTATAGTCAGCGTGGCTGTCCTAAAGTCTGTCAAAGTCACTACAAGTCCCAGCAAGCTGAGAGGTCCTTCTGTGTTACTGGCCATCTCTCTGGGATCCTGGCCTAGCTGTAATGACTATTACCATCTGTCTACCTCAGTAAAGCTACCGTTAACCCTAACCTGGTCTTGGACTAGTATTGCCTAACTAGGATAGTGGTACTACCGTTCGGGTGGTTATCAGGAAAACCACGCCCTGGCGTCACAAACTTTTAAGTGTTAATACTATCTGCCCCTGGGCTATAACCTCTGCCCCATACACCTCACCTTCACACCCCGAGACACCACATGTGCTTAGTCACACTGGAGGTAACTGGGAGCAGGCTGTAAGTCGGATCTAATACCGCTGTAATTGCTCACTGGCCCCTGGTTTTGCCCATACGGCACAGGTAGGTTTAGTATTAGGTCCCGTGCCACTTGAGAAACCTTGGCACTGGTGTGCGGGCTCAGGTATGTCCTTCATATAAGGATTTTAACATCAGTTTGAGGTTAGTCATATGTTACTGTATGCATCCACCACAGTAGTGCACCTAAATGTACGTATTACTCTATATGTTACATATCCACACTTTTCAACTGGTATAGGATGTCATTGTGGCACTTGTGGTTTGCTGTAGGCATCCCCCATTGTATACATTTTATGCTGGGGATTACCCCTAGTGTGATGACCCACGGTGATGGCGGGACCACGTGGTGTAGCGTTGTAGGTGGATGGGGCAAGATGGTATTGACCCCAGGGGCAAGATGCTATTAACCCCTAATGTTCGTGACGCCAGAGTGGTTTTTAAGTACTGGAACCACACGAATGATATCTCCTCTATTCCAATGGCTAGGCAGTAAATGGAGAGTCCACAACCACGTTATGGTTTAACGGAGGCTTTACTGAGTTAAGATAGGTGTTATTATCTTCACAGCTAGGCCAGACTCCCAGAGAGGTGGCCAGGAACACAGAAGGACCTCGCAGCTTGCTGGGACCAATTATACTTGTGTGGTGTCCCGGTACAGTATTGCATACCGTACCTAGTGTAGAGGTCCCCAAGTCAGAGTAACTACGTTCAAGTAGGGTTCCTCAGGTGGGACAGCCCCTAGTCGCCTCTCCTAAAGTTTATCTTTAATAATAATAAATGTATATATTTAATAATTATATATATTCTATAGTAATGTATAGTACTTACCTTGTTCAGCGTCGCAGGACCTTCGGTCATGTGACCATGCTAGTAACCTCTATGGTATGTTGTAGGACCTTAGGAGGTCCTTGGGTCACGTGTTACCCACAAGTCTTTGTAATGGGGATTGACATCAGTATGGACCAATTAGCGTTAGTCCAGCTCCTGCCCATATAAGGGAGCTGCGTCCAATTATCGCTCTCTTGGGTCGCTGCTCTCGTGGATGCCGGACTAACAGGACGGATCTGTGCAACTTTCAAAGACATGCTAGGCCTCAAAACCTACGGCCTCAGCAGAAGCAAAACCGTGAGTTCAAATCTAAATCCCCACTAATGCTAGCATGACTACTGGACCACAACTAACCCCTAAATCCAGTGGAACAACGCATAGTACTAAAAGACTCTAAATGCTAAAGTCCCAACCTTTGTCAATCTCCAAGGAAAGCCGTTGTTATGCTTAGAGACTGTTGTATTATTGAAGCTTGCAGAAAATCTTCAGTAAAAGTTACAACAGTTTCAGAAAACTCTCCGGTTGTGGAAAATCTATTATTATCTACTTCCCTATCGCTCTTGGGAAGGGTGGCGGTAGGACAAGCGTTACTGAGGAGCCCTCACCCTGGCGTCACGAATAGCAAGGGTTAACAAGCACCCTTTGATTACTGCACAGCTACACTCCCCATACCCTACATCCCCCAGGCTATCACACTTGTAATATTCTTTAGATAATTGACTTGAGGCTTGACCAGACTGTAGATAGTGACAGCAGACATAGACTTGACTTACTGGAATGACTGTAGCTTTGCGGCCTTCCAGGTGCTGGACACTAGCACTGAGATCTCTGGTGTTTGCTGCTTTCATTAAAGAGCACAAGTGTTAAGAGAGAGAATTGTAATGGTCACCCCATTATATAGAGGGGGGCTGAGCCAAAGCCCATTGGTCAAGCTGCGGGTCATGTGTTCAGCTGGTGCCCTCTGGGTAACATCATGTGACATAAACATAACATGTGACATCTCACAGGTCCTTTAGACTAACTTTACATTAATACACTGACTATAATTCTATTACAATAAATGACAGTATAGTAACAGCAGGGGGACACACTGCAGGAGAGCCCCAGGTCACTGAGGGACTCAACCTGACAGGGCCAAAGTGTAGTGCAGGACCATGTCCTGTACTGGGACATCACATTACCTACAGACCACATCTGCTCCCCCAGCAGAAATGCACGACTGCATTTCGGATTGAGCATTTCTTGCCATTTGAAACCACGTTTGTTCTTGTTGTTCAGACCTTTTTGACAAAAAATTAGCTGGATATGACCATTGTGGTGAACTGTTATCCAGGAACATTTTTGCACAAAATGATGAGCAAAACTATTTGCCCACCTGAAATGTTTCCCTCTGGACTCGCCGTCTTCTTTGCCTCTTCATGTGTGAGGTTATTTGGTGAGAATGAAGCGGAGGGATGAAGCCGGGGAGTCCATGTTATCTCAGCTGCTCAGGCAGGAGCTATCAGGGAAGAAAGGGAGACGAGGAGGGGGTCAGACAGAAGGGCCCGGGGTCAGGCAGGAGCTCAGCCATCCATTCATGACAAGTTAGAGTGCGCTGCCTAAAAATACATGGATAGGAATATGAATATTTTATTTCTCAGCAACTGAAGTGACGTTTTCACTTCATAATTTTGTTTTTATTGTGTACTGTTTTTTAGGCATTGTCTTAGGTTACTTATTTATAGGGGTACTGCAGCCAAAATGAGCTTACCCTCTTTCCACAGGATAGGGGATAAGTAGCTGATCACGTTGACCAACGGGGCTCCCTGACGATCTCCGGAACAGGGCCCCTTCTCGCTCAGTGGGTGTGTCATCTACCGCTAGACGGCACGCGATCCATTCATTTCTACTGGAGCGCTGATTTAGAATTTAAAGGCGGACTACCGCATGCGCTCCTCACTCAGAGCCAGGTCGTTTTCAGGAGATCTCGGGGGGGTCACAGCAATCAGACCCCCCCCCCCCCCTCCGCGATCAGCAGGAGATCATAGGGGGTCCTAGCAGTCAGACCCCCCCCATGATCTAAAACTTATCCCCTATCCAGAAATAAGGACAAATTTGCGGCACAATAGTTCTCCTTTAACTTCTATTAACTTGGAACCGACACACCCCTGGCAAGACGTTTTTTTAGAGGTTATTGGAGAAGACATGGGGAGCTTCAGGTTCTGGGGCTTCATAAAGTCTAAATTGGGTCTGAGACGTTAAAATTTACAAAAGAAATTGCTCATAGAAGAGGTATTGTGGATTTATAGGCTTCATTGCCTAAGTTCTCAAGGGCTAAATGAGGGATTTACTTTTTTCTGCATTTATCTAAGTATTCCTGATATTACCCTGAAAATATGTCAATATTTGGTTTCTAATACATGTTACATGGGTAGAAATTATCAATACTAATTAGCATCCTCGAAGTTGTATGTAGAAATAGGAATATATATAGATGTGTATATATATATATATATATATATATATATATATATTTATTATTTATATTATGATTATTTTTATTATACAAAAAAGAAGTTTGCAGCAGCACACTTGGTCAAAAAATGGAGGCTCTTAGCGCACTTTTTGATCAAAAAACTTGTTTGTACAATTCAGTGGGAATGGCACCCTCTGTAACCGTGCACCCCTCCCCCCTTTTCATAGGAGGTGTTTAAGATTGATAATGGATCCAGCATGTCACCCAGTCAGAGGCCATTTGCCCAACAGGTGAGTGTTGGGAGTGTTAGGCTCAGAATTTGTGTTAGGGTCCCATCCTAAATGAGGCCACCTCCCCGTGGTGGATGAGGGGACACGTTTTGATCAAAAAGTGCGCTAAGAGCCTCCATTTTTTTTACCAAGTGTGCTGCTGCAACCTTCTTTTTTTGCATACTATTTTCCACAGCAGCGTGCACCCGTGTATTAGGTTGTTGTGCGGGTTATTTTTCTTATTATTTTTATAATGCTTGGCATGCTGGGAGTTGTAGTTTTGCAACAGCTGAAGGCACACTGTTTGGGAAACACTGCATTAGATGGACATTATCATGTCACCTCTTGAGATGCTATGAGGATTTGCTCCTACTCTGGACAGTTCAATCCAATGTTGCACTTTAGTCTGCACAGTTAGTGTCACTGCACTGTGTAAGAGGAAGGATGCGGACAGCCTGTGCTGCGGAGGAGACTGCTGCGTGGGACATGTGGTGAGTATTTATATTTTTTTACTTCTTTTTTTTTTCTTATACTGGCATCTTGGAGGGGGAGGTGGCAACTACCTACCTACCTGGCCACCAACCTACATACATACCTGGTCACGTACCTACATAGCTACCTACTTGATTTCCAACCAACCTACATAGCTACCTACCTGGCTACCTACCTATCTGCCTGGCTACTAACCGATCTGCATGGCAACCTAGCTACCAACCACTTATTTACCTACCTACTTACATACCTAGCTACCTACCTGCCTATCTACCTAGCTACTTAACTAATTACCTACCTAGCTAGTTACATACTTACCTACTTACCTACGAAACTAACTACCTACCTGGCTACCTATCTATCAATACATTTACCTACATGGGGGAATGCGGTAGGTATATCTACCTACCTAAGAATGTATTTACCTACCTGCTTATATACATGCCTATGGGTGTGACTACCTAATAAGACAACTAACGGCTGTGAGACATACCTACCTGGCTACTGTGGGGGAGGGGGGGATATATCTACTTAATGGGGTCTATAGATGAGGAGATTATGTAGAGGTAGGGAGGGCTCTTGAAAAATGCAGAGTGTAAGATGTTCTGCAGATGCTGAAGAGATGACAAGTGAGTCCTCCGAGCCCACTGTGATTGAATAGTTAACCCCTTTATGGCTGGCTAATAGATATGCCATTTACATTCTAAATGCTAGCTGATTGGTTAGTGTGTTGAGGAGGTTTCCATTGTCATATATCCAACACACCTCCCTAGGACGTCACCGTAGGTGGTTTTAAAACCCCAATGGGATCGTGTATTCTATCTCACACCATAAGGGGACTACAGCATTCATTTTTAATGTGTGTGTAATAATATAATTAAAGTTTTTGAGTATTTTATGGCATAGGAAACTAAGGGTTCTTTAGGACTAACTTCTTGCCCAGACACATCACAATTTTTTGACATATATAGGTGCAGGTCCCAAAAGTCTGAGAATACACTTTGGCTTTTAACAGACTTCAGTGGAGAGGGCTACACAACCACCCCTCCAGATATAGCTGTGATAGGGGTCTGGAGGGATACGGGTCCTGGACGTGCTAGGTAGTACACATTTGTAGGGCAATAGAATGCACACCAAATAAGCAAGTGAGTATACATAAAATTCATAACTCACGGTTTCTTTGGAAATATTCTTCCGGTTTTATTGCATGATTCCTTATTGCACATGGATTCATCTCACAGGACTAGATTAGACAGCATAAAAGCAGCAGAAAATAGCAGCATTTTCAGTGATTTCACCAGTCATGGCACAACGTTTCAGGGGCGGACCCCCTTATTCCTGGAGGTGCTAGCCTTAGGTCCCTCCACAAGCCTTAAAACCGTCACGCCCCCTCCCATAGACTTGCATTGAGGTGGCATGGCCATGACATCACGACTGGGGTGCGGCCGTGACGTCACAAGTCTTCACCCCGCATCGCCAGTCATCCGGCACAATGCAACGTTTTCTCCGTGCATCGGATGTCTGGGGGGCCGTAGCCGAGATTGTGTGGGTCCTCAGTAGCAGGACCTCCACGATCAGTCATCTTATCTACTGTACTTTGGATAGGGGATAAGATGTCTAGGGGCAGAGTACCCTTTTAATTCAGCCTTGCATATAGGGTGTAAACAGAAGGGTGGTGTGGTACCGAAACGACCTAGTCAACATGGCATAAAATACCATAAGAAAAAAACTTTAAAAAAAAGTTGTGTTCTACAAAGGTTAAAAATAATGCAGCAATTCAAAGACATAAAAAAAAAAAACACGTAATGGGCCGACTATTCTTGGTACTGTCAAAACAGTCTCAATTATTTCTGACCAATCTCAACAGGTGTCCAAGGAAAATATCTATTGGGAGCCATTAACAGCCACTGTGGAGTCAGGAGCATCAAGTGGTCTCTGTTGACCCTTCCCCGCAGCCGGGGAGCTATACATTACCCATTAGTAAGGGGTCACTTACATCAAAGGCCTATTCAGTAACACAGAGCATCAGTACCCCTTTTGGGCTTAGTGCAGGAGATGTCCACTAGGGTAAATATGAGGGTGTGAAATCTTCATGGCCTACAGTGTTCTCCTATTCTTTCTAGTAAAGAATTTCCATGGCTCGTTCCTTACCAAAATACACAACAAAACCCTTGTAAAACGTTCACCTTTACCTTGTGAACCCATATACCATGGTGCCTCAGGATCTTGTCCCTGACATCCTTGGACAGCTCTTTGGTCTTGGCCGTGGTGGAGAGTTTGGAATCTGAGTGATTGATTCTGTAGACAAGTGTTTCCTTTTATACAGGTAACAAACTGAGATTTGGAGCAGTCACTTTAAAGCGTACCTTTCATCAAAAAAACTTTTGATAGATTATAGATTAATGTATGCAGAATAACTTTCCAATAGCATGTTATTAAAAAATATGCTTCTTTCTATTAAATTTTCCACTTTGAAAAAATGACCACTAGGGGTCTCCCTACCAGTCCTTTTTTATAGATTTCAGACTCATGCAGGAGTCCTAAATCTCAGACTGTTCCGGAACACACACAAACTCACCACTGCTCCCTGCTCCCTCTCTGCTTCTAGCACTGCGCAGGTGCACTGGGGAGGCAGGTGGCGGGAGCGAACACTTGCCAGGATAATACATTCTTTGCCGCAGGGGGATAAGCTAAGACGTGCATGCGGTTGGACATGTAAAATTTTAAAGCCGAGGAACGTGCTCTCGAATCACCCAAAGTGCAAGAAAAAGTGCAAACGTGTTACACTAAAAAAACGTGCACAAAGGATGCGGTCTATCGCAGGCCCTTCTCCGATAGGAGAGAGGCCCCCCAACAAACCTTACCCTTCGCCTCCGGACCAAAAGATACCTGCGAGGTTCCAGGTTCGATGTCCCTTTTCGCCGAAGCTACTAGGGGACCACAAATGCTCCCGGCATCCCCCTTGGCGTTAGCCAAGGTATCTGCCCGCAGAGCCGATAACGGTAGGTACCCTGCCAAAGCAGGAGTACCCGGGGTGTTTGCAGGGAGGTGCGGAACCTAATGGCCACACACACCTCCCCTAGACCGCCAGGAGGGACATCCAGAAGGGCTACCACACCCTGACAAATCCTGTGGACACACAACACGCAAAAAGTGACACAGTGAGACAAAAAGAAATAAATAAGTGAATGTGTGCAGATATACTGCCCGGACATGTGGTTGGACATGTGTGTCAATCACACAGTGGTCCCAGAGCTGACGTACAGGGGATAGGCGTATCGACCGCGGGGGATTAGCAAACCTTGCGCCACGCTTTTCCGAATATGTGCAGCTGCTATCAAAAACATTTAAAAAAAACAAAACACTACTGTAGACACCATCTGCACACAGTACAAAGGCTGTGTGTAGGTTATATAGCCCCAAGTTCATGACAGTTGCGCTTTAAATACTTATTTCACTGAGGAAAATGTAAATCAGTTCGTACCTTATGTCAAAATCCCCTTTTCTGTATCCTTTTGTTGTTATTCTGTCTTTCACTGTTCGAATAAACCATTGAACTTATAGACCGATCATTTCATTATCAGTGGGAACAAAATCAGCAGGGGGTCAGATACTTTACTGTGTGTACTGTAGCTAATGGGGGGATTACCTGCCTACTGGGGGTGATTACCTGCCTACTGGGGGTGATTACTTGCCTACTGGGGGTGATTACCTGGGGGTGATTACCTGCCTACTGGGGGTGATTACTTGCCTACTGGGGGTGATTACCTGGGGGTGATTACCTGCCTACTGGGGGTGATTACTTGCCTACTGGGGGTGATTACCTGCCTACTGGGGGTGATTACTTGCCTACTGGGGGTGATTACTTGCCTACTGGGAATGATTACCTGCCTACTGGGGGTGATTACCTGCCTACTGGGGGTGATTACCTGCCTACTGGGGGGCTGCTTGGCTAATAGGGGGCATTTCATTCTTAGACCCAGGCAGCACAATGTCTTGAGTTGTGCCATTCTGTTTTTGAACACTATCCACACCTAACAGAACCCACATACCACAAGAAAACATTGAGGCACTCCGGAAATAAATCTGACCTACCTGGGTCACACATACTACTACAATTCTAATACTTTATGGTTTAAACACAACAAATCTGTTCCTGGTTTCTCCTCATAAATCTGCGCGAGGCTGTAATTACACAGGGTTCGGAGCCGTTCCCTGCTGCCTGTGGTGTTCGGATAGTTGGTCTCAGGGTTGGGTTAGGGGGGGGTCTCTCCATACATCCGCTCCGTAGCTTTACTTTCTCCTCCACCATATGGAATGTATCAGCATCTTGGCCCAATCTCTACAAAATAAACCCCAGATCCTAATAAGAAGCAGCTTACGCCCAAAGCCAAGATTTTTCTTTTTTTTCCGTAATCTACGACCTTTACCCTTTCCTTCCTGTTTCTGTGTGTAAATGAAGTTCTTGGCTTTTTTCCCAGGTGCTTACAGGAACCTGCTGCATTGTTACTGGACCCCGGGAGCCAATGTTGTTATTATGAGGCCAGAGATTTCTTCTCCCTCTTTCGGTTTTTGGGTTCACGATGGCGACAATGACCCAAATATTGCTGATTATTAGAAAGTAGACATGTGCAATTCGTTTCGGCACGAATGCTAATTTATACGAATTTTACAGTTTTTTGGGCATTTGGATTGATCCGAACGCACGAAAACATATTTGGAACATTTCCGAATAACCACGATAATACGAACATCAGATTAACGAATACATTCGTTAACCATAAAACTAAAGTAAATAATTAATTAGATTTTTTAAATTGGTCCTTGGGAGGTCACATGATCGGAGTTCATTGTCACATGATACCTTTTAGCCAATCAGCTTATTCCAGTCGATGCCTGCTGTATCACAGACAGTAAGGCTGTTTAATTAGTTGTGAGGTCGTCCTGTGAGAGTTTGTCTGGTGTTACTGGAGTGTGGCGTCACTGGATTTGCAGAAATGGACGGATTACCTGAGGAAAACTTGGCTTCTGGCACAGAGACAACTGCAAAACAAGCTAAGGTAACACCTGCTATTTTTTTAAAAGAGAGGATCAGCAAGGCCTGTGTTACAAATAAGCGTTAGAAATAGCATTAAAACGAATAACGAAATTGTCTGAAAAATAAAGTGAAACGAATGATATATATAACGAATAGATCCGAACAGTTTCCAAATAGATTATATCAAAAAATATTTTGGGTATGTGCAGCTCACAATATAAATTAGTCGAGGCTAAATGTAAGGTATTTACACCAAGAAAATACCAATATAAAATAATATATAGGAAAAAAGGGGGGTACCAAATGCCTCTAGACTAATACCATAAAATGGTACATGATGGTAAAATTACAGAAAAAATAAAGTCGGACTCTGCTTCACTTTAAATGATGTACAAAATGTTATATAAAATAATTACAGGTGAGACATAAAATAAATAATACAGATCCAATACATAAATATCTCCTTCCACAGGGCCCTTGTGGGGAGGTATGATATTGAAATACAAAAAATATTAAAAAGAATATTTAAAAAGACGGGATGTACATTGTATTCTGCCGCTATTCCAATTTTGTGCAAACCGACATGATACACTTTTATAAGGTACAGGAAAGGGGATATCTCTACTGAGGAAAGGGTCGTCTACAAAGTACCCTGAAACGCGTCTAGAGAAAGAAATATTTACCGCATGACCACCGCAATCCACCAACCGCTATCACTTACCTCCGATACAACTTTGTCATCTGTTGTTTCCACACCTGGCTGCATCCTATCCGCCATTCCATCAGACGCCGAGAGATCCTCCACGAGGCTTTCCCTCGTTTCCGGAGTAAGATCCATCTGTCTCCGAGTGTACTTCCATCCCCGGAGCTACTCCGTGACCGGTGACTTCTCCTCGGCCTGCGGCAACCGGGCCCGTCACCGCAAGCGCATGCCAGCGCTGGACACTGCCTCTATGACACCTGTCTCCAAGCCTGCTTCCATCCCCGGAGTTACTCCGTGACCGGTGACTTCTTCTTGGCCTGTGGCATCCGGGCCCGTCACCGTAAGCGCATGCTAGCACTGGACACAGCCTCTACAACACTTGTCATCTATCTATCGGACGTCCAGCCAAAAATCATCTGTAGAAGTTGGTAATTATACCATTTTGTGAACTGTTCTAAGCCTTATGAGAACGGAGTGTACCTTATAAAAATGTATCATGTCGGTTTGCACAAAATTGGAATAGCGGTAGAATACAATGTACAATCTTTTTAAATATTCTTTTTAATATTTTTTGTATTTCAATATCATACCTCCCCACAAGGGCCCTGTGGAAGGAGATATTTATGTATTGGATCTGTATTATTTATTTTATGTTTCACCTGTAAATATTTTATATAACATTTTGTACATCATTTAAAGTGAAGCACAGTCCGACTTAATTTTTTCTGTAATTTTACCATCATGTACCATTTTATGGTATTAGTCTAGAGGCATTTGGTACCCCCCTTTTTTCCTATAGTTTCCAAATAGAAAATGTGTATTGCTGTTTAACTGCTCCCCTGCAGTATAATACATATATATGTGAACAAAAACGCTATCATCCAGTCTGAACTGGACTAATAGATACTAGTTGTGTAATCCAGGCCAGATATTATTTCTGATCTTCTAACGAATTAGCTCCAAATGTGAACCACCATATATAAATGATCCATAAGAGAAGCTTCAATACATTCTTTATTTCTCCTACTGAAGAAAGGGTCATGCAATTTCGCAAAAGAACCCTGAAACGCATCTAGGTCAATTGCCGCACCTTGTTATGTATCGATGGTGTGAACCTGGCATAGAGACTTACTATTTATTGGAAGCAACAATCACCGCAGCTGCAGTCCGATCTGGACTCACACCGCGATTTTCCACTAACCTGAATCTGCTGGGAAAGATCCATCTTCCACCCGCCCTGAAAAATACCACTCACCACTATCATCCACCACGAGGGACGCCAGCGCTGCGCCCGCCCTGCAATACCATACCTGGTATAGACCAGTATATGGAGGGTTAATTTTTATTTGCTTATTTCCAATAGATTCCCTTGTGGGAATCCAAAAGAACCCTAATTTCCCATATACTACTTAATTGTGAGTTAAAAATCCCATAAGCTTTATTAGTTACTATACACTTTTATATTAAAATCAAACAGCGCTGTTTGCTCCATTTTCTCTTTTAAATATTAAATTCTCAATGCAGACTTCTCTGCTAATTTTATGCTTCTTATTTGTGAATGGATTATCCTGTATGCCTGCAGGTCATACAGGGTTAATGCATAGGAGAAGCAGCGCTGTCATGGTTAAAATATCCACTCTGCCCTCCTCAACATGTTTCGCTACAACTTAGCGTTATCAAGAGGTAGCGCTACCTCTTGGTTGCCCGCTACCTCTTGGTTGCCCGCTACCTCTTGATAACGCTACCTTGTAGCGAAACATGTTGAGGGGGGCAGAGTGGATATTTTAACCATGACAGCGCTGCTTCTCCTATGCATTAACCCTGTATGACCTGCAGGCATACAGGATAGTCCATTCACAAATAAGAAGCATAAAATTAGCAGAGAAGTCTGCATTGAGAATTTAATATTTAAAAGAGAAAATGGAGCAAACAGCGCTGTTTGATTTTAATATAAAAGTGTGTAGTAACTAATAAAGCTTATGGGATTTTTAACTCACAATTAAGTAGTACCGTATATATACTCGAGTATAAGCCGAGTTTTTCAGCACGATTTTTCGTGCTGAAAACACCCCCCTCGGCTTATACTCGAGTGAACTCTCCACCCGCAGTGGTCTTCAACCTGCGGACCTCCAGAGGTTTCAAAACTACAACTCCCAGCAAGCCCAGGCAGCCATCGGCTGTCCGGGCTTGCTGGGAGTTGTAGTTTTGAAACCTCCGCAGGTCCGCAGGTTGAAGACCACTGCGGCCTTCGACATCATCCAGCCCCCTCTCACCCCCCTTTAGTTCTGTACAGTACTCACCTCCGCTCGGCGCTGGTCCGGTGCTGCAGGGCTGTCCGGAGAGGAGGTGGTCCAGTGGGATAGTGGTTCCGGGCTGCTATCTTCACCGGGGGCGCCTCTTCTAAGCGCTTCGGGCCCGGCCTCAGAATAGTCACGTTGCCTTGACAACGACGCAGAGGTGCCTTCATTGCCAACGTACTTCTGCGTCATTGTCAAGGCAACGCCTCTATTCCGGGCCGGAAGCGCGGAGAAGAGGCGCCCCCGGTGAAGATAGCAGCCCCGAACCACTATCCCACCGGACCACCTCCTCTCTGGACAGCCCTGCAGGACCGGACCAGCGCCGAGCGGAGGTGAGTACTCAGAACTAAAGGGGGTGAGAGGGGGCTGGATGATGTTGAAGGCCGCAGTGGTCTTCAACCTGCGGACCTCCGGAGGTTTCAAAACTACAACTCCCAGCAAGCCCGGACAGCCGATGGCTGCCCGGGCTTGCTGGGAGTTGTAGTTTTGAAACCTCTGGAGGTCCGCAGGTTGAAGACCACTGAGGGTGGATGATGAGAAGAGGATGATGAAGGGGGGGGGTGTGGGATGATGACAAGAGGATGATGAAGGGGGGGGGGGTGGGATGATGAAGGGGTGTGTGTGTGATGATTACAAGGGGATGATGAAGGGGGGTGGGGATGATGACAAGGGGATGATGAAGGGGGGATGTGTGGGATGATGACAAGGGGATGATGAAGGGGGGATGTGTGGGATGATGACAAGGGGATGATGAAGGGGGGATGTGTGGGATGATGACAAGGGGATGATGAAGGGGGGATGTGTGGGATGATGACAAGGGGATGATGACAGGTGATGATGATGAGGGTCTGGATGATGACAGGCGGTGATGATGATGAGGATGTTAATGACGGGTCTGGATGATGACAGGGGGGGATGATGTATTTCCCACCCTAGGCTTATACTCGAGTCAATAACTTTTCCTGGGATTTTGAGTTGAAATTAGGGGTCTCGGCTTATACTCGGATCGGCTTATACTCGAGTATATACGGTATATGGGAAATTAGCGGCCTGCAATACCATCACAGGAGCAACACGGAGGCCACTGGGGACGTTGTTCCAAACGTACCCCTGCACAAGTAAAACTCTGCACAAGTGACAGCCCTGTGCCAGCGCAGCCGGCGTATGGTGGACGGAGACAACATCGAGCGCCAGGAGCGGGTGAGATACATTGTAACAGCAGTATTTAATACAGACCAGACCAAGCCTGTACTAGCCAATAGACTGAAAAAATCAACTGCATAGTGGATACATTACATGTCCATCTATTCATCGATAAGATATTATATCAGCTGCACCAGAGAAGGACATAATACCTTTTTCAGACCGGTATATTTTTTTATAATTTTTTATTAATTAATTTTTTTTAATTAATTTTTCTATTATCTATGATTGTTAGAACAAAGTCTTCCCACTTTAGGTGATCAATACCACTAGGGCCCAGTGGAATATTCACCTATATTATATCTGTGCCGGGATTAAAATAATTTTATACAATTTCATCAACTGTTTTATATATGTTTAAGAAAATTTATATCAATTGAAATTTCTCTATATTATTTTTTAATTCATTGTGTACCCTTTGGGGTAAAATCCTAGAAGGATTGGTTATATCTTTTCTTTTCATATACTAGTTTCCAAATAGAACTAAAAAGAATATATACGAATGCGTCCAAAAACAGAATAAAACGAATTACTGTATCCCGAAGGTTTAACAGGACCGGACAGAATGTTATCCGAAAAAAAAGAAAGAAAACAAAAATTTTGGTCGTTTAGAAAGGTAAAACATCTTTACACTGAACATGCCTTCCTTCCTGGTGCAAATATGTGCCAATAAGAACATTTTATGGAGGGTCTTTGGGTGTTCTATGGTGGGCCCAGAAAGGCCCTGTGAATGGAGAAAAAAGATATTGGGAGCCTATTTTTCCTTTGACGTGAACTCAAACCCTCCACCCCCTAACCCTGCCACATTATAGGACTCTTACTTGCACTCACTGGCCAATTTTTTGGCCATTTGCTTGCTAACACAAATAGCTAATCAGCCAATCACATAGCAGTAGCTTAATGCATTTAGACATGTGTATGTGGTCAAGACAACTTGCTGGAGTTTAAACCGATCATCAGAATGGGGATGAAAAGCATTTAAGTGACTGTGAACGTGTTATGGTTGTTGGTCACAAACTGCTGATGTACTGGGATTATCACCCACAACATCTCTAGGGTTTACAGAGAATGGGCCGAAAAAGCGAAAATATCCAGTGAGCGGCAGCTGTGTGGGCGAAAATGTCTTGTAGTTGTCAAAGGAGAATGGGCGGACTGGTTTGAGATGACTGAAAGGCAACAGTAACTCAGATCACCATTGGAGACAACCAAGGTATGCAGAATAGCATCTCTGACAGCACAACATGTCCAGCCTTGAAGCAGATGGGCTACAGCAGCAGAAGACAACACCGAGGGCCACTCCTGTCCGCTAAGAACAGGAAACTGAGGCTACAATTCACACAGGAACCAAAACTGGACAATGGAAGATGGAAGAACGTTGTCTGGTCTGAGGAGTCTCCATTCCAGCGGTGACATCAGATGACACGGTCAGAATTTGGTGTAAACAACATAAATCATGGATCCCTCCTGCCTTGTATCAGGGTCAGGCTGGTGGGGGTGTAATGGTGCGGGGGACATTTTCTGGACACTTTGGGCCCCTTTGTACCAATTGATCCTGGTATAAACCCCACAGCCGACCTGAGTATTGTTACTGACCATGTCCATCCCTTTATGACCACAGTGGACCCATCCTTTTGAATATCATTGATTTCTAATTAAACTTAATTTTTTCCTTCCTTCAGTTATCACTTGTAAAACAAATGAGAATAACTGCGACCAAACCGGTAATTTTTTTCCTGACATTTAAAGTTCAAATTTCCATTTACGATGATATTTTTTATTTCTTTTGCCTTTAAAAGAATATAGCCCCTCTGTGGTCCGTAAAATTGCGTGTGACGGTTCCCGCCATAAATAGATGTAATGACTAATGTGTGGGTTCATCCCGGAATCCGCTATGATACGATTTGCAATTAGTTCTGCGCTAATTAATGACCATATTAACAACGCTTTGATCCCCAGACTAATTGTGCCATTGTGCCCGATGGTACCTATGGTGGCGTAAAGAGTTAACACTCTGAAAAAAATCTCCTGAAAAGAAGTAGGTGTTAATTGGAGGCGACGCAGTTAGTTATTACTAACCAGTTTGATGCAATAAAAAAACAAAAAAATGTATATTAAAAAAAAAAAAAAAAAAACGCCATTGAGAAATGTATGTGGTTACATCTCCATGAAACCGCCAATTATGTTCTGCTTTATGACCTTTTGCGTGTTCCTCCGTTTCTTTCCACTCGCACGCTGTGAGGCTGAGTTGTGGCGGCTCTCCATGCACAGCCTGTCATTAAACTGGTGGGATTTTATAAGGGGGAGAGCAGCAGGGGCATTATACCGAAATTATTGGATGTGCGAGAGCGCTCGTCCGTGAGTCCCCTCTCCCCCACCCACCATAAATAGCTAAATCTTTTGATAATAATATAAAGACCTGAGTGAAGTGATGCGCGGCCGTTAGTCAGATGGGGGGAAATTTGATTTAAAAGAGATAAATTCAGATGGGATTTTATCTCCGTTCTTTAGTTTTGTATTAATAACCTTTAAATGGAAGCTTTACCGGCAGCCTCTAGAGGTCTGCACAACAACAGTGTCTGGATCTCCCATTGAAGAGATTGGTTGGTGTTGGTGGGAGCCGGTGAGAGGGGTTTATGTTGGAATCGATGCTCCCTACATTCTCAAGACCCTCCAGAATATACACTCACACACCATTTTATTAGGTACACCGTGCTAGTCTCAGGTCGTACCCCCTTTATACTTTCTACAAGGTGCTGAAACATTCCTCAGAGATTTCCTTTCATATAGACATGATGACATCACACAGTTCCTCATATGGACATGATGACATCACACAGTTCCTCCATATGGACATGATGACATCACACAGTTCCTCCATATGGACATGATGACATCACACAGTTCCTCCATATAGACATGATGACATCACACAGTTCATCCATATAGACATGATGACATCACACAGTTCATCCATATGTACCGAACCGGGTTTGTGTTTATTATGTGCATTAGCCAATATGTACACGTAGTTGTAGTGTAAAGCATGGAGGTGGGATAAATCATCAGCTATGTTTTCTGAGGCAATTTTTATACCATAGCCGTGGTGTGTGGATTAACGGACAAGTATCATGTAAAAAAAAAAAGTATCCCCTTTGCAAAGGATAGAAGATAAGTTTTAGATTACCGAGCACTGGGGCCCCCGTGATCTTCTGTTTAGAGCCCTGGCTCTCTTACACAGTGGCGCATCACGACCCCGGCTTCAGACGGGGTCCTGATGCGCCACTGTGAACGAGAGCCAGGGCTCTAAACAGGAGATCGCGGGGGGGGGGGCAGTATTCAAACCCCCCGCAATCTAAAACTTATCCTCTATCCTTTGGATAGAGGATACTTTTTTTTTACATGATACGTGTTCTGTGATAAGTAAATAGGATCTTTCTGTGGCCTAGTGATCGTAACCAGAGAGTCGCAATAAGTCGATCTTTGATGGAATCCAAGTGATTTACATTAGATTCACTGAAGTAGAAACATGTAACAGGTACATTTCCAATCTACACCAGCCCACCAGGGACCGTAGAAAAAACTATACTAGAACCAAAAAACAGAAGGACACAAGGTATAGGACACTATATTGAGACTATGTGAAGGTACCAGAGAATGGACTAAGACCATGACCACCTCCCCAGAGACATAACTCAAAGCTCCTGGACACCCATGCAAAATCTCAAGAAGGGCTTTTTCTTTGGCAACAGTCCTAATTTTTATAGGACATGTCTACAAAAAGGACTGCAAAACCTGCTCAAAAGAGGTTTTTCCAGGTGGTTTGTGGGAGTTCTTGGGTATTTATGGGGTGAGACTTAAAGAGAATCTGATTGTTAGCTCACCCAGTTATAGTGTAGGTGAAGAGCTGTAAAATGAGGGGTTATACACCCAAAAAACATCCACTTGGTGCTGCGTTCTTCTTGTAAATAGTTTTATTCTTAATGCACTCCAGCACACATTGAAGGCGGGGAGCCGGCTGGCTGAGCTCCTGTGTCTCCTCCATATTCCCCTTGTCGACCCTGTTTCCTGTTCAGTGATCCCACTGCTCTCTATGTGCTCGCCCGTGGCCTTCATTAGCATAATAATACTGAATGAGACAGGGGAGCTCAGCCGGCTCCCCGCCTCCAGTGTGCGCTGGGGCACATTAGGAATAAAACTAATTACAAGAAGAATGCATCATCTATCCAATGGATTTCAATGAGTAACCCCTCATTCTACAGCTTTTCTCCCACACTAAATCCTTGTATACAGTGAACCCCCCCCCCCCCGACCTGAGATGGCCCCGACATACGATAATTTCTCAGAGGCCATCACATGTTGAAGGCCGCATCAACATACAATGCTTTTGTATGTCGGGGTCATCGCATAAACGGCTATCCGGCAGCGCAGACTGCTTCAGCTGGCACAGGTAAACCTGTCTTCGGGGCTCCAGAGCGTCCTCTTTGGGATCCCCCGCATTGCCAGCGCTCTCCATCGTCATCATCACATCACCGCACACGCCGTCCTGTCATCCAATAGGAACGGCGTGCGTAGTGACGTGATGGAGAGCGAGGATGCCGGGGAAGCAGAGACGTCCAGAACTTCGGGGACGCGGCGACAGCGATGGGGCGACATCCAGGGCAGCGGTGATGGTCCGGAGCGACGGGGACAGGTGAGTACAGCTTCCTATTCTTTCCATCGCACGGATCCCTCAACATACGATGGTTTCAACAAACAATGGTTCATTTGGAATGGATTACCATCGTTTGTTGAGGGACCACTGTACTGAGTTTAGTACCGGTGAACTCACGGCTGGTGCAAGGATTTTTGCCACCCTAGGCGAAAGGTAATTTTGCCGTTTCTTGACCCCGCCATTTGGCTCCGCCCTTTAACACGCCCCAACCTTACTACTGGGGTGACACACAGTAACAAACTTCCTCATCTTGTAATAACCTTACTAGAGTGACACACTGTAACAAACCACCTCCTCATATAATCACCTTACTACTGGGGTGACACACTGTAACAGACCTCCTCCTTATGTAATCTCCTTACTACTGGGGTGACACACTGTAACAAACCCCCTCCTCATGTAATCTACTTACTACTGGGGTGATACACTGTAACAAACCTCCTCCTCCTGTAATCTCCTTACTACTGAGGTGACAAACTGTAACAAACCTCCTCCTCATGTAATCTTCTTACTAATGGGGTGACACACTGCAACAACCCCCCTCACGTAAACTCCTTACTACTGTGGTGACACACTGCAACAAACCTCCTTCTCATGTAATCTCCTTACTACTGGGATGACACACTGTAACAAACATCCTCCACATGTAATCTCCTTACTACTGGGGTGACGCACTGTAACAAACCTCCTTCTCATGTAATCTCCTTACTACTAGGGTGACACACTGTGACAAATCTCCTCCTTATTTAATCACCTTACTACTTGGGTGACACACTGTAACAAACCTCCTTCTCATGTAATCTCAATACTACTGGGGTGACACACAGTAACAAACCTCCTCCTCATTTAATCATCTTACTACTGGGGTGACACACTGTATCAGACCTCCTCCTCCTCATTTAATCACCTTACTACTGGGGTGACACACAGTAACAAACCTCCTCCTCATTTAATAATCTTACTACTGGGGTTACACACTGTAACAAACCTCCTCCTCATGTAATTACCTTACTACTGGGGTGACACACTGTAACAAACCTCCTCCCATGTAATCTCCTTACTACTGGGGTGACACACTGTAACAAACCTCCTCCTCATGTAATCTCCTTACTACTGGGGTGATACACTGTAACAAACCTCCTCCTCATGTAATCTCCTTACTACTGGGGTGACACACTGTAACAAACCTCCTCCTCATGTAATCTCCTTACTACTGGGGCGATACACTGTAACAAACCTCCTCCTCATGTAATCTCCTTACTACTGGGGTGACACACTGTAACAAACCTCCTCCTCATGTAATCGCCTTACTACTGGGATGACACACTGTAACAAACCTTCTCCTCCTCCTGTAATCACCTTACTACTGGGGTGACACACTGTAACAAACCTCCTTCTCATGTAATCTCCTTACTACTGGGGTGAATCGGTGGTGCTGGCTGGGCGGGTGCTTCGGGTGAGAGGGGGCTTCGGATGCTAGCTGGCCACTAACTTTCTTGCAGAGTGCAGAGCGGCGCCCCCATCAAGTGGCACTCTAGGCATCTGCCTAATTTGCCTACAGGCAGAACCGGCTCTGGGTGAACTAGCTGTCAGATTCTGTCTAGATATTGGTGATTCAAGCATTGGCAAGTTAGTGTGCCCTGTAAAATACTGATGTGTGATGTCTTTTTGGAGACACCAGTATTCTACATGGCACACAAACTTGACACCAGACGTTGGGTGCGACCCCTACCTCTGCAGCTATAGCCATCCCCTTCAAGTACTCCCCTTGACCATAAGATCATTTTTGAGCAAGTGTCTTGCTCCTGGTGGATTTTGGTGGTCTTAGAACAAGTCAATAGGCAGCTAGGTCCCAGGGTCACATGAACTTCAGTCTCCATTATAGCCGAGAATTTGGTATTTGGTCCATATTCCACATCCTCCATAACCCAAGGAGAAGGACATGCTGGGTGCTACATTCCTGGTACAACCCTTCACAAATCGATCTCAACATAAATGGCGCACCCAGCCCTACAAATATGTTACTTTGGAGAATAAGCTCTTTCTCGTCCATGTCCGTGAGTACCTGTGAACGTTGGCTTCTTATCGATCTGTTTGTTAATGGCGAAGACTCATATACACTTGAGAGGATGGTAATTGTAGCCTTAATGCTGAGCGGCCGCCCTGGGAGCTTTATGTGGGAATTTTCACGTAACCTGGAATCAATATAAAAGACACATTACTGCAGTCGAGGCAATAACCGTAACACTGCCTGAGGTGACCCTGCCCCAATCTACACTGGAGGGCCAAATGCCATCTGTTGGGGAAGAAGGGAACGTGGTGGGTCCCATTTTGTAAATTTTTTAGGATCTTCTTTCAACACAGGCTGGTTGCTAAGACAAATGAAGTACCACAGCTAGCAAAGCAAACAAGACAAAAAATAGGAGGCACCTACCTGAACACACCAGAAGCTCAATAAGTGATGCAGTGGAAGTCTATGGGATGAAACGGTTCAGTGATTGCTGAAAATACGGTGGTGCCTGGGAATCCAGAGACAGAAGTAAGCAAATAAACGAAGCAAATGAATCCGGCAACTTACCGCAACCATAAGTAATTCAGCCTGATACGACTGCCATGGATGTCCAGGATAGTGTGGGAAGCTCAGAGCAGTAGATTTTTTTCAGAAGTACGACAAAATCAAACCTAAATAAGTAGGGTATCATTTTAATCGTATGGACCTAGAGAATAAAGATAAGGTGTCATTTTTACCGAAAAATGTACTGCGTAGAAACAGAAGCCCCCAAAAGTTACAAAATTGCGTTTTTTTTTTTCAATTTTGTCTCACAATTATTATTTTTTCCATTTCGCCGTAGATTTTTGGGTAACATGACTGATGTCACTGCAAAGTAGAATTGGTGGCACAAAATAAGCCATTATATGGATTTTTAAGGTGCAAAGTTGAAAGAGTGCAAAAATGGAAAAATTCCTGGTCCTTAAGGGGTTAAAGATGTTTTCAGGGACTTAGGCCACAAGCTTAAGGCAAGGACCTCCAAGGTAATATTTTCTGAAATATTACCTGTACCAAGAGCCGCACCAGAGAGGCAGCGGGAGATCAGGGAGGTAAACAAGTGGCTCAGAAGCTGGTGTAGGAAGGAAGGGTTTGGGTTCATGGAGAACTGGGCCGACTTCGCTGTTGGATACCGGCTCTACCATAAGGACGGGCTGCACCTCAATGGGGAGGGGGCGCTGTGCTTGAGGAGAAGATGGCTAGAAGGGTGGAGGAGTGTTTAAACTAGGGACTGGGGGGAGGGAACCTACAACATAGTGTGGGAAGATATTATAGATAGAGAGGGGACTTATTAATGTACCTGGGGGTGGAGCGAAGTGAGGGGTTAGAATAGTTAATAGGAATAGGAGCGGAGGGAGGGGTTAGAATAGTTAATAAGGAATAGGAGTGGAGGGAGGGGTTAGAATAGTTAATAGGAGTGGAGGGAGGGGTTAGAATAGTTAATAGGAATAGGAGTGGAGGGAGGGGTTAGAATAGTTAATAAGGAATAGGAGTGGAGGGAGGGGTTAGAATAGTTAATAGGAATAGGAGTGGAGGGAGGGGTTAGAATAGTTAATAGGAATAGGAGTGGAGGGAGGGGTTGGAATAGTTAATAAGAATAGGAGTGGAGGGAGGGGTTAGAATAGTTAATAGGAATAGGAGCGGAGGGAGGGGTTAGAATAGTTAATAAGGAATAGGAGTGGAGGGAGAGGTTAGAATAGTTAATAAGGATAGGAGTGGAGGGAGGGGTTGGAATAGTTAATAGGAGTGGAGGGAGGGGTTAGAATAGTTAATAGGAATAGGAGTGGAGGGAGGGGTTGGAATAGTTAATAAGAATAGGAGTGGAGGGAGGGGTTAGAATAGTTAATAGGAATAGGAGCGGAGGGAGGGGTTAGAATAGTTAATAAGGAATAGGAGTGGAGGGAGGGGTTAGAATAGTTAATAAGGATAGGAGTGGAGGGAGGGGTTGGAATAGTTAATAGGAGTGGAGGGAGGGGTTAGAATAGTTAATAAGGAATAGGAGTGGAGGGAGGGGTTAGAATAGTTAATAGAAATAGGAGTGGAGGGAGGGGTTAGAATAGTTAATAAGGAATAGGAGCGGAGGGAGGGGTTAGAATAGTTAATAGAAATAGGAGTGGAGGGAGGGGTTAGAATAGTTAATAGAAATAGGAGTGGAGGGAGGGGTTAGAATAGTTAATAGGGATAGGAGTGAAGGGATGGGTTAGAATAGTTAATAGGGATAGGAGCGGAGGGAGGGGTTAGAATAGTTAATAGGGATAGGAGCGGAGGGAGGGGTTAGAATAGTTAATAGGGATAGGAGCGGAGGGAGGGGTTAGAATAGTTAATAGGGATAGGAGCGGAGGGAGGGGTTAGAATAGTTAATAGGGATAGGAGCGGAGGGAGGGGTTAGAATAGTTAATAGGGATAGGAGCGGAGGGAGGGGTTAGAATAGTTAATAGGGATAGGAGCGGAGGGAGGGGTTAGAATAGTTAATAGGGATAGGAGCGGAGGGAGGGGTTAGAATAGTTAATAGGGATAGGAGCGGAGGGAGGGGTTAGAATAGTTAATAGGGATAGGAGCGGAGGGAGGGGTTAGAATAGTTAATAGGGATAGGAGCGGAGGGAGGGGTTAGAATAGTTAATAGGGATAGGAGCGGAGGGAGGGGTTAGAATAGTTAATAGGGATAGGAGTGGGGGAGGGGTTAGAATAGTTAATAGGGATAGGAGTGGGGGAGGGGTTAGAATAGTTAATAGGGATAGGAGTGGGGGAGGGGTTAGAATAGTTAATAGGGATAGGCATCATAGGGAAAAAAAACATTCACCATTGTATTGCATGTTGACTAATGCCAGAAGTCTGACCAATAAAACTGACGGATGGGAGTTGAAAATGTCTGGAGGATTATGACATAGTGGGTATAACAGAGACTTGGTTGGACGATAGCTGTGACTGGGCGGTCACCATACAGGGTTATAGTCTATTCAGGAAGGATCGGACAAAACAGAAAGGGGGAGGAGTCTGTCTTTATGTGAATTCGAGTCTGAAGGCCGCACTGCGGGAGGATATATGGGAGGGAAACGATAATGTGGAGTCATTATGGGTAGAAAATATGGAGATAAGAATAAAAAAATTCTGATAGGCGTTTGTTATAAGCCACCAGATATAATGGAAGAGGCAGAAGATCAATTACTGAGGCAAATAAACAAGGCAGCAAATCAGAATGAGGTGATAATAATGGGGGACTTTAACTATCCTGATATAAACTGGGAGACTGAGACCTGTGAATCTCATAAAGGAAACAGGTTTCTGACAATAACTAAAGACAATTATCTGTCCCAAATGATGCAGGGCCCAGCCAGAGGGGGCGCCCTACTAGACTTAATATTAACCAACAGACCTGACAGAGTAACTAATGTGCAAGTAGAAGGACACCTAGGAAATAGTGATCATAATATAATACATTATACATTGTTCTTCAATAAGGGAACCTCTCGAGGGGCCACAAAAACAATGAACTTTAGAAAGGCAAAGTTTGATCAACTCAGAGAAGCCCTTAACAATATAAAATGGGATAATGTCCTCAAAAAGAACAATACTGACACTAAATGGGAGACTTTTAAAAATATTTTAAATTCTCACTGTAAGATGTATATACCTTATGGGAATAAAAGGGTCAGAAATAAAAGAAAGACAATATGGATGAATAAAAACGTTAAGGGGGCAATAGTTTTTTAACTATATAAATAGCAAAAAGGTTAAAAATGAAAGTGTTGGCCCTTTAAAAAATGAAGAGGAATAAATTATAAACGGGAATCAGGAAAAAGCAAATATATTAAACAAATTCTTCTCCACTGTATTCACCGAGGAAATTGAAATGCCAGGTGAAATGCAGCGAGATAAGGTAAACTCCCCAGTACAGGTCACCTGTCTAACACAGGAAGAAGTACAGGTCACCTGTCTAATCCAGGAAGAAGTACAGTACCACCTACAAAAAAATCAAAATAGACAAATAGCCAGGTCCAGATGGCGTTCACCCCCGTGTTCTAAAGGAATTAAGTAATGTAATAGACAGACCCCTATTTTTTTATATGTAGGGACTCTATAGTAACAGGGACTGTTCCCCAGGACTGGCGCATGGCAAATGTGGTGTCAATATTTAAAAAGGGGTCAAAAGGTGATGCGGGAATTATAGGCCTGTTAGTTTAACCTCTATTGTATGTAAATTGTTTGAGGGTTTTCTAAGAGATGCTATTTTGGAGTATATTGATAAAAATAAATGTATGACTCCATATCAGCATGTCTTTACGAGGGATCGGTCCTGTCACCTTATCAGCTTTTATGAGGAGGTGAGCTCCAGACTGAACCAGGGGGAATCACTGGATGTCGTATATCTGGATTTTTTCAAAGCATTTGATATGGTGCCACATAAAAGGTTGGTGCATAAAATGAGAAGGATTGGGTAAGTAACTGGCTCAATGATAGGAAACAGAGGGTGGTTATTAATGGTACTTATTCTGATTGGGTGACTGTTACTAGTGGGGTACCACAGGGGTCAGTCTTGGGTCCTGTTCTATTTAATATATTCATTAATGACCTTGTAGAGAGGTTGAATAGTAAACTAGCAATCTTTGCAGATGATACTAAACTCTGTAAAGCTGTAAACACTATAGAGGACAGTGCACTGTATATAGTAGATAACACAATAGAGGACAGTGCACTGTTACAAATGGATCTGGATAGGTTGGAGGTTTAGGCTGGGAAGTGGCAGATGAGGTTGAACACTGATAAATGTAAGGTAATGCACATGTGGAAGAAAATCCGGGCTGGGATTATGTATTAAATGGGAGAACACTTGTAACGACTGATGTGGAAAAGGACTTAGGAGTCTTAGTTAACAGTAAATTTAGCTGTAGTGACCAGTGTCGGGCAGCTGCTGCCAAGGCAAATAAAATCATGGGGTGCCTCAATAGGGGCATAGATGCCCACGACAAGGAAATAATTCTACCACTGTCTAAATCACTAGTCAGACCAGACATAGAATACTGTGTACAGTACTGGGCACCAGTGTACAAGAAAGATATAGTGGAGCTGGAGAGGGTTCAAAGATGGGCAACCAGGGTAATACGGGGAATGGGAGGACTACAGTACCCAGAAAGATTATCAGAATTACGGTTATTTAGTTTAGAAAAAAGAAGGCTTAGGGGCGACCAAATAACTATGTATAAATATATCAGGGACCGTACAGAGATCTCTCCATGATCTATTTATACCCAGGACTGTATCTATAACAAGGGGGCATCCTCTACGTCTAGAGGAAAGAAGGTTTCTACACCAGCACAGATGGGGGTTCTTTACTGTAAGAGCAGTGAGACTGTGGAATTCTCTCCCAGAGGAGGTGGTCATGGGGAACTCTGTAAAAGAATTTAAAAGGGGTCTGGATGCATTTTTGGAGAATAATAACATTACAGGTTATGGATTCTAGATCGATATCAACTCAGTAGGGATTCATTAGGGATATAGGTTGAACTTGATGGACTCTGGTCTTTTTTCGACCTTATGAACTATGTTACTATGTTACAGCATCTGATGGAACATGATACAGTCCAAGCACATGATTCCTTCCCTCACACATGTCTAATGCCACAACTTTATTAATAGTATCCATAAACAAACCCCTGGCCTAAAGAAGACATCCATGGAGGACCAGCAGAGCCCCACCCATATATATAACCATCTCCCCATGTATATTCATCAGCCCCGCAGGCACTTTTGCTTTGCTTCAGAATAATTTTTTAAGACTTTTTCGTACCGCAATGACCAGTGGTCGAGCGATACTACAAAGGAGAGTCATTTTTTTTATCTCAGTGCACCATGCACGCCTGTTGTAGGGGGATCCGCCATAAGATGAATGTGCTAATGCTATTATTACAGACATCCATTCCCTGGCTGCTTAAAGAGACAGTGCATGATGGATGGTCCGGCTCATGTGAGATCCTGTCTCCCCTCACAGCTGTTATCCCCAATGCCGCCGAGCATCCATCTCTCTCAGGACGCCTGTCCTCCTCTTCCGTTTTCACTTTCTAAACAGCCCAAGTGTCTGCTGCTCCTTCTCCGTCTAGTCCTGTAGGATACTGTTGGTGATAGTAATATAAAGGGATTCCAAGAATACACATCAAAGGTAAAAAATGTGTGAGGGGGGGGTCCGACTTCCGGGACAACCATTGAATTTCAGAACGAAAGGCCTGTGGTGCCCCTTTATCCCGTTGTGTCTGTATATACAATATATAGCAATAAATCCCAGCACTCACTTCTTCTTTTTCATGCGATTGTGTTTTATTAAACACAAGACGCGTTTCGGGTATGCAACCTTTTTCTATTGCATGCAATTGAAAAAGGCTGCATAGCCGAAACGCATCTTGCGTTTAATAGAACACTATCGCATGAAAAAGTGAGTGCTGGGATTTATTGCTATATATTGAATTATCCCTATCCTCGTGCATCATGCCACTTGAGTGCCACCCTCTACTATCTGAACTTTGTATATACACACTGTAGTCGGGCTAACCTGTTGTCAAGGACACTGTCGCTTTTACATACAGGCTGGAGTTGCTTAAGAAAATGGGTCCCATGGTGATGATGAACCAATGGTGGAACCATCTATGGTGGACCTTCTAAAGGACCCCCCCCCCCCCCCATCACCACCACTACTACTATTGATACACGTGAATCCTTATATAGGACTTGTGGACGTATTAACTGTTACTGGACCCTATCTCGAGAGATAGGTCTCAAAGACACCTCTGCCATTTTGTTAGTGGAAAAACTGCAAGAGGGCCCCCATCTACCAACGGTAGACGGGGGCCCTTTTGCAGTTTTTCCACCAACAAAATGGCAACTATTTTAGCTAGTACCCCCCAATTTCACTAGAAAAGACATTGGAGGTCCTAGCTAATATGATTGCCTTTTTGTTGGTGGAAAAACTGCAAGAGGGCCTCCGTCTACCGTTGTCAACCCCAGTCAAATATAGACCTAGAGTCGGCCCCAGATAGCAATTTCAAGCCAAATATTCAGTTTATGAAACAGAAGCATTAGAATACTCCTCAGAAACAAGAAAGAATAGTAGTAGAATAGTAGTATACACATGCAGCGATAGTCCCAAGCCTGGGTGACCCCAGGAGGCTTCACAAAGAAGTATGCATGTGTCAGGAAATCCGTGCCGCCAGGATGTCAACCTGTATAAATTACAGAGGCCCTGCAGTGGCAGGACGCCGGATGATGATGCCCGTGTGGCGCCTGTCATGTATCATGTTTTGTACTCTATAAACACTGTATATCACTGTATACCACTCTTTGAGATTGCTTTGCTTATACGCACTGATTATTAGTGTTCCCCTGAGGACGCCTCTGGGTGTGTTTAATTACACGTTGGAAACTGTTTCATTTTTCCATACCTTTCTATATTGATACTATTATATGCAACAGTGTGGTGTGTTTTTTTGTTCTTTTTCCTTATGCTCTATCGTACGAACGGTTAACTATATTATTACAGCCATATGCTATTACTGGCCTATAAAGAATCCAGTGCATGGGATTCAACAATTTTATCTGTTTTAAATATTGTTTGGCACCTGGTTAAGAAATACGCTTTTTTTTTTGTTTTGGTGGCTTTTAATGCATATCAATAAATGTGTATATTTTAACAGCACTTCCCTCCCCTCTTTAGTAATTCTATTTAATGCTTGTGAAAAATAAAATATCTTGGTTGGCAAATAAGCCTAATTCAGATATATATATATATATATATATATATATATATATATATAAATGAAGAGTAGAATCCAGCTCTTGGTGCAAATAAAATCCACTTTATTCTATAAGGACAAACACAGGAACACAGGAGGTAACGCGTTTCAAGGGAAGAGCGATCTTAGACATAGGTATGGCTAAGAGCGCTCTGCTCTTTAAACGCGTTACCTCCGGTGTAGAGCTGGATTCTACTCTCTTCGTTTTCTATGTGCTTTGGTGTTGTCCAGCACCTGGATCCATGCTCCCTCTGCCCGGGCGGGGTGAGCTGGTTGGACTTTTTCCTTACTAATTCATATATATGTTTTTGTTAATTGGCTAATGAAAAAGAGTCTAATGGGCTAAAAAATGCCCAGTGCCCTTCTGCAGCCATGGTTAGATTGGTAAACCATCAACATTAATATGTTAGTCTAATAATGTAATTTAGTACCTTGAGTGCTCTAGGGTGAACTGTAATGAATAGTAGAGGGATCTAATTGGCTCATATCACCTCAGTACTGTCCTGCATCCACGTTTAGATTTGTAAACCATCAACAAGCTGCTGCTGATGGATCTGTTTATTACTTCATTGTATCTCTAGTACTTTTAATGCTCAAGGGTGAACTGTAATGAATACTAGAGGGATCAAATTGGCTCATATAGACTTAAGGGGGTTCTCCACCCCTAGACATCTTATTCCCTATCCCCAGCGGTAGGACCCCGGCGACCTCCGTGCTGCAGCCGGCGTTTGTTTAGAGCGTCGGGTTCAGCAGCGGAGGCTCGTGACGTCATGGGAGGGGCGTGACAGCCGTCAAGCCCACTCCTATAGACCTACATTGAGGGAGCATGGCCGTGACATCATGAGCCTCCGCCCCGCATCAGCAGTCATCCGGAAGTCTGGGGTGCCACAGCCGAGATCAGACATCTTATCCCCTATCCTTTTTATAGGGGATAAAATGTCTAGGGGCAAATTACCCCTTTAAATAAGCTCCTGCAGCCATGTTTAGGTTTGTAAACCATTACCGAAATGTCAGAAAAGAGCACTGTGTTCCAAAAAGAAAAGAATTTCCTCTGTAGTATTCAACAGCTAATAAGTACTGGAAGGATTAAGATTTTTTAATAGAAGTAATTTACAAATCTATTTAACTTTCTGGCACCAGTTGATTTAAACAAAAAAGTTTTCCACTGGAGTACCCCTTTAATACCTTGAGTGCTCTAGGGTGAACTGTAATGAAAAATAAAGAGATCTAATTGGCTCATATACACCTTAGTACCCTCCTGTGGCAATGTTTTGATTTGTAAATCATTAACAAGCTGATGCTGCTGGTGGATCAGTTATTCTTATAATGTATCTCTAGTACTTTGAGTGCTCTAGGGTGAACTTTAATGAATAGTAGAGCAATATATTTGTCTCATAGATACCTTAGTACCCATTGCAACTGTACTTATTAAATTATAACAAATGCCTAAAGCAAGCATTAAAGGGGTACTCCGCTGTAAACATCTTATCCCCTATCCAAAGGTCTCCAGAGGCGGGACCCCTCTGGGCCAACAGCGGCGGCATCCGGAACATGGACATTCGTGACATCACGCCACGCCCCCTCCATAGACGTGAATGAAGGAGGCGTGGCGGTTGGCATTGTCAGTCATCGGGCATGGAGCAGAGTTCGCTCCTTGCTCCGAATGACAGGGGTGCAGCAGCGGATATCCTGGGGGTCCCCAGCGGCAGGACCCCTGCAATCTAACATCTTATCCCTATCCTTTGTATAGGGGAAAAGATTAGAGATGAGCAAATCGAATCTGACAAATCCGAATTCATTACAAATTTCAGGAAAAATTCGATTTGCAACGAATGCGAAAATCACCGCGATTCGATTGTGCGAATCGCTTCATTAAACTCCATTTGGTTCGGTCCAGGCTCCAGGAGCCGGGCATCAAAAATGGCGGATCCACATCATGGGGCAAGGAATCCTATTAAGGCGGGAACAAGGGTCAGCGGGATGACCCTGAATCACATTCAGCATGCAGCCTATCAGCAGCCAGTCACCCCTGTGAAATCACAGCCCTATATAATCGGCAGCCATCTTGCGGCCACTCACACCAGCATTCTATTGCAGAGAGAGAGGGACAGAGAGTGTGTTGCACACTTTTACAGCAGTGATTTACCTCAAGCCCAAATCCAGCCTAGAAGCACTGATAGGGAAGGGAGTGAGATTGAGAGAGAAAGTGCAATTTTGGGTGTAGTACACAGCGACTGTGTGCTGCAGCACTGGTGTGTACAACAACTGAAAAGCTAATAGTAGCCAGCCAGTTAGGGTGAGCAGAGCACTAAAAGCGTCTTGTCCTCAATTAAATGTAACCTGTTCGCACATCTAAGTGGTGTACCATTTTGATTCTGTCAAAATCTCAACGGCCTAGTTACTGTGAAAGGCCAGCCAAAAGTACACACCTGCTGCTGTTCTAGACAAATACCGTTTTAAGCGTAGTGGAAAGCATTGAATTCCCCTCATAAGTGCATACCACATACGTACATCTAAGTGGTGTACCATTTTGTTCCTGTCAAAGTCTTAAGTGCCTAGATACTGGAAAGGCCAGCCAAAAGAACATACCTACTGGTGTTGTAGACAAATACTGTTTTAAGCGTAGTGAAGGGCATTGAACTCCCCTCATAAGTGCATACCACATACGTACATCTAAGTGGTGTACCATTTTGTTCCTGTTAAAGTCTTAAGGGCCTAGATACTGTGACTGGCTGGTGTTGTAGACAAATACTGTTTTAAGCATACTGGAGCGTATTGTACTTCCCTCAAATACGCACTAAGTATGTCAGGCAGAGACGTGCCAGGACGTGCACAGAGGAATGGCAGTGGCCTAAATTCCTCAGGCACAAGCAGAGGTTGCAGCAGACTAGGAACGAGCGGCAGCAGGAGTTGCAGCGAGAGGCCTGAGCTCCTGGTATCAGCTAGCGGTTGTGTCTAGACCAGCAACCCATCTGCTGTCATTGACTGGTTAACTTGGTCATCCACTTTATCATAAGTGACATCTGACACCTCCAGTCAACAGTCATTGAGTTCTTCAGACACAACCCTCAGTTGGCATGGCCTGAGAGAAGTCCCTGTCCTCCCCTTGTCTCTGTCCTATGCTGTTTCCTCCCCCATAGAAGTATCCTATGCTGTGGGTTCAGCTCCACTTTTTAGTCAGGACGATCTACTAGAGGACAGTCAGCAGCTACTGCCCAGCCAAAAAGTCAAGGAGACATCCACCGCTTCCTTTGCTAGGTGGGAAAGTAGTGATGAGGAGAGTGGCGTGGTAGGTGGTGTTGGGAGCGTTCAGGGTCCTGAAGCACACACTGTTGAGGAACCTGAGGAGGACATCAGAGACATGCTGACACAACTCGATGATGATGAAGCCGATCGCACTTGGGAGCCGGGTACAGAAGAGGCTTCATCATCATCAGGAAAATAGGTTGGCAGGTTGCCCATGAGGCAGCAATTGAGCCAGCAAGGTGGTAGCATGGTTGGGAGTCAGCATGGTGGCAGCAGCGGGAAGTCTGGAGCCAGAAGTGCCTGGGGGGGACCACCTGCTTCGCGGCAGCCTACCTGCTTCTAGGATAGTGGAACAGGGGTCACTGGAGTCGGCGGCAGTAGCAGTCAGTCAGTGCAGACTGTTGGTGGGAAAATCAGCTACTCTGCGGTGTGGCAGTTCTTCATCAAGTATCCGGAGGATGTTAACATGGCCACATGCAATAAAAAAAAATACCTTCAATCTTTTCAATTGTGAGGCCCTTTTGGTCTGGTCAGGCTGACGCCATCTCCAGTCTGTCATTCTGTCACCATATGGTCTCCTTTTGCTGTTGCCACCTCCAGGCCTGGTCATTCTGCCACATTTTGGTCTCCTCATGCTAGTGCCACCTCCAGGCTGTGTCATTGTGCCGCCATGTGGTCTCCTCATGCTGCTGGGACATTACCTAAAAAAATTATGGTAATCAATTTAAAATCTTCAATTTAAATTTGAAAATATATCTTGAATCTTTTCAATTGTGAGGCCCTATGGTCTCCTCTTGCTGCTGCCACCTCCAGGCTTGGTCATTCTGCCATTATATGGTCTCCTTATGCTCCTGCCTCCTCGAGGCTTTGTCATTGTACTGCCATGTGGTCTCCTCATGCTGCTGGCACATTACATAAAATTATTAAATAATTTTAATTAATTTTAATAAATTGTTTACATTTTAATTAATTTTAACTAATAATTTTAATAAAAATGTCCCTCCAGCATACCATGTGTGCAGGGCACGGTGGTGTCACGCTGTTCTTCACATGGTTTGCCTTGGCGAACGTAGTCACACAGGGGAGGGACTGCTAAAAGTAATTTATCAAGAAATCGAATCATGGCTTACTCCACGAAAAATTGAAATGGGAACCATGGAGATTGACAACGGGAAGAACATCTTGTCTGCACTGCGACAAGGAAGCCTGAGCCAAGCGCCCTGTATGGCACACGTGTTCAATCTGGTTGTCAAGCAATTCCTGAAGTGTTACCCCCATCTGCAAGACATCCTAACAATGGGAAGGAAACTTTGCATGCACTTCAGCCACTCGTACACCGCAAAGCACATCCTCCTTGAGCAGCAGCGTCACAACTGTACCCCCAACACAGTCTGATTTGTGACGTTTCCACATGTTGGAATTCCACCCTCCATATGTTGGACCGACTATACCCACAGAGAAAAGCCATCACCGATTTCTTGAAGATGTGTAACTTCAATGTAAACCAGTGGCAGCTCATACGTGACACCTGCCGTTTACTCAGGCTCTTTGAGAAAGCCACAATTTTAGTCAGTTGCCAGGATTACGAGATGAATGACGTCATTCCACTGCTCCATCTACTACAACATGTGTTGGAAACGATGGCTGGTCAGGGCACTGGAGATATGGCGCCTACATCTCAAGGCCACATCATCCCTATGGGGGCTGAACTGGAGGGGGACAGTGGAGCACAGGCAAGGTTTTGCGAAATGGGTGGTTTTTATAGTCATTTGACAGGAGAGGAGGAGCAGGAGCAGGCTGTGGAGCTACAGGGTGATGAGGAAGACGAGACAGAGGACCCAGACACACCATGGCCATGTGGTCTCCTCATGCTGCTGGCACATTAAATGAAACTTAATGTTAATCTATTTTAAATCTTCAATAAAAAAAATTTAAAATATCTTTCCTCCTTTCAATTGTAAGGCCCTATGGTCTCATCAGGGGGTGCGCCTAGAGGCAGAGGCTTGGACAGGCATTAGCTGGCCTTGCGGCGGACCTCCAGCTCGATTTTAAGATACGAGTACAAGCTTTTTCACTGCAGCAACTTAAACACTGCAGCAAATTTTACACTATTGGAATAACCGTGGCTGCTGGCACCAGACTTGCCCTCCAATGGGTCCTCAATAGAGATGAGCTAATAGAATCGGGCGAATCAAATTTTTTAAAAATTCTCTCCTTTCTAGTCATCGTCATTAGTGTTGAGCGGCATAGGCCATATTCGAATTCGCGAATATTCGCGAATATATGGACGAATATTCGTCATATATTCGCGAATATTCGCATATTCGCTATCCCCGTTTTTTATATATTTATATATGTGAAAATTCGCGTATGCGAAGATTATCATATGTGAAATTCGCATATGCGAAGATTAGTGTATGTTAATTTTCGTATATGCGAATTTCCGCGCGCCAGTCTCACACAGTAGTATTACAGCCTTCTTTACACCACACAAGCTGGAAGCAGAGAGGGATGATCACTGTGATGTGTACTGTGAAGAAAAAAAAAAAACGAATATTCGCAATTACGAATATATAGCGCTATATTCGCGAAATTCGCGAATTCGCGAATATGCGATATTCGCGAATAATATTCGAATTGCGAATATTCGCGAGCAACACTAATCGTCATATATTACCTCTGGAATTACTACAAGAATCCAATGAAACAGGTTGGAGCAATAACAATGAACCATAACTGATTAAATGAAACATTTGCAGTTCCACACAGAGTAAGACAGTCGGAGGGGTAGGCGCTAAGAGGCAGGGGCTGGAACAGGTGGTAGCTCACCTCGTGGCTGACCTCCAGCTCGATGCTCGTCAGAATGGGTACTCAAAAAATTCTAATAAATTCAAATTAAATGAAAATTACATAAAAAAAATCTTTTTAATCTCTTCAATTTCTATGCTATATGGTCTCCCTGCTGCCACATCCAGGCACTCTGCGACAGTGATTCTAATAGCGATGCCCGTAATCTACATGTCATACTGAATAACATTATTATTTCACTAACACAGCACAGTCCTTTTGCGTGTTACGACAAGGCAAAGCGTTCTACACTTCTATTGAAATTATATCCAAATCCCACACCTAGAGGCTACTCCAGGTGGGGGTGCAAAACCCTATATAAAGCACCCTCCCTAAAACTTCCCTTTTATTTCAAGTACATGTTAAAATGTTATTGGGGTGTACAAAAAAGTTTTAAAAACCCAGCGGATCTTGTCCAACTGATAAAATTATATTCCTATTTGGTATTACAAATTCGTATATATCCTGTGCCTGCAGTGCTACAGGACCTATATTGTGGACACTCCGCTGTATCTTAAAACCAAACAAACAATGCCTCCCCTACATGTTTCGTGACAGCAGTCACGTCATCAGGGGTATATGCCTCCTATGCCTCATATACCCCTGATGACATGACTGCTGTCACGAAACATGTAGGGGAGGCATTGTTTGTTTGGTTTTAAGATACAGCGGAGTGTCCACAATATAGGTCCTGTAGCACTGCAGGCACAGGATATATACGAATTTGGAATACCAAATAGGAATATAATTATATCAGTTGGACAAGATCCGCTGGGTTTTTAAAACTTTTTTGTACACCCCAATAACATTTTAACATGTACTTGAAATAAAAGGGAAGTTTTAGGGAGGGTGCTTTATATAGGGTTTTGCACCCCCACCTGGAGTAGCCTCTAGGTGTGGGGTTTGGATATAATTTTGGTTTACAGTACCCTAGCACAGCTCCTGGGGCATTTGTTTGTTTAAAACACTTCCACTGAGGCTCTCTGTAGCACAGAAATAGCCGTCTTTACTAGAGATTTGCACGAATAAATTTGGACTGAAACAAAAAATGTTTTGAAAATTTGGCGAATCGGCCAAATCGAATTTTTCAAAAATTCGCTCATCTCAGCCTTCGGCTGTCCGGGCTTGCTGGGAGTTGTAGTTTTGCAACAACCAGAGGCACCCTGGTTGGGAAAAACTGGTATAGGGAGTGGTCAGGGTAACAGTTTGTTCTGTCATTCACCCAGTACTGAAATAACCCTTTTAATGGGTGCTAGTTGCAGATGAGCATCCAGCCATTACCAGCAATAAACACATTAAATATAAAGATCCTGCTTCCTCTAATGGGAATTTCGCAGAAGCCTTCGCTATATCATTTATCTCCCGTGGTGAAATCTATTTGGAGAGACAACACCACGCGGGAGGTTTGTCACAGAGAAGAAAGCTCGACGAACGACTTCTGCTCGACTAAAATCAAAGAACCATTGTAGAACTCGTCTCCAAGACACTTAGGAAAGTGCCGACGCTTCAAAGCGAAGACTTGACGCATTGCACAGAACCGTGGCTGCTATGGAGACCAAGGAGGGAGGGTAAGCAACGCCAGGCTGGACATATTCTCCTTCTTCAAGAGCGGTGTCAACTTAAGAAGATCTCCCACTGTCTGTTGAAACCCCATCTGCAGGCTATGTAACCTACAAAGGAAAAAAACATACACACAGAGAAGTAAGCAAGGCCCAGGTCCCTATAGCCCTGGAGTTGTAGGGCGGCATTTGTTGGCACTATTAAGTGGCCTCAATTCCATTCTTGCTATGTGGCTCCTTCTTTCATATAAACTGTATGCCCCAATATAATAGAGTTTCCTAACCAGTGTGCCTCCAGCTGTTGCAAAACTACAACTTTCAGAATGCCCGTATCAGAGTGCAATGGTGGAGGAGGATGAGCAAAAGGCCAATCTACTAGAGTATCTTCCTAAAAATAGCTTGATAACATAGAATCAGCATGGTTTAATGAGCGAATAGCCATGTCAGTTTAATCCAGTGTTTCTCAACCAGTGTGCCTTCAGCTGTTGCAAAACTACAACTCTCAATATGCCCGAATCAGAGTGCAATGGTGGAGTAAGATGAGGAAAAAGGCTAATCTACTGGAGTATCTTAATGAAAAAAGCTTTATAACATGACATTCAGGATAAGCAGCCCTGTGTGTGTACATGTCGATTAGGATTATATCTGACCAACTTGTACATGTTACTCAGCAGATTTCTGCTCTGCAGGCTTCGTCTCTAATTTACAGTTCTCCCTGAGTAGATATGCAGAGCTCCCTCTTTCCTCCTCCATAGACTTGTATTGCTTGTCTTGCAGAGACCACAGAACTAAGCTGAGCTGATTTTTTGAGACAAACTATCACTCCGTCCACTCCCTATACCAGTTTTTTTTTCCCAACCAGGGTGCCTTCAGCTGTTGCAAAACTACAACTCCCAGCATGCCCGGGAGTTGCAGTTTTGAAAAAGCTGGGAGGTGCCCTGGTTGGCAAATACTTCATAGATTTCTAAGAATGGTGTAATACACACTTTCACCTGCGGGCTCACTGTTGGGAAATTAAACACTTGTGGCAACATTTCCCGACAGATCATGAGATTAGCCCATAAAGCACAACATTATGGGCTCAAAGCTATCAGGGCATGCTGGGAGTGATAATTTTGCATAAGCTTGGAGGCACCCTGGTTGAGTAATACTGCATAGATTTTAAAAAGTGATGTAATACACACTTTCACCTGTGGGCGCACTGTTGGGGAAGATTTGAGCAGCAGGAAGGGGAAAGAAGCTTTATAATGGGAGGAAGAAGCATTTTTGTCTAATAAGATATATTACTAAGTATCTTATATTTGCCTGTACTATGGATCTATGCAACATTTGTTCATATGACAGTGAATTTTTAAGCAGCACTACCATAAGTAGCTTTAGTAATGTCCTTCTCGAGATTGAGGGGTCCAGGCGATCAGACACTTTTGCCCTGTCTATCCATGGTTTGAAACATCCTATGTGACCATTGCAGTTGAGACATCACCGCCGCCATCGCTAAACCGCTAAAATAAAAGTCTTTTTCTACTGTGACATTGTTCCGCCACGTAAAATAACTACGAGGCACCAACTCCTGAGCAGCTCACATGAACACTTACCGCATTGTGTTCACGACACTCACTAACCTAGTTTTCAAGTGAAGCGTTAAGACTTTACCCGAGTCTATTATTTAATGAAGTCTCTTTCCATCGTTCTCTGCATTATACATCATCGCAACGTATTGTGAATCAATAGGCGGCTCATCCCTCTCTGCAGGAAGAAGGACCTACCTGGGAGTTAACTACAGGTCACGGGCTGGGACATGGAAATTACAGGAAATTATCTAGAGCCATCTACAACTCTACGCTTCCTTTGCTGCCAAAATGAGTTAATTGAAGGTTGTCAGTGTCAGCCCCGGAGGACCAATCAGATGTCGGCTGCTCGTGAATTTTCTAATTAAATTGTAATTAACCAATTAACTCTGCACGCCGTACGCTCCGCTGTCTATATACATCTGTAGTGGGTTATTATAACATCTAAGGCCTAGCTTGGATTGGGTTCTGCTGCAAACATGGTGCCCATGACCTCCCTTAAAGAGTTCCAAAGCAATGAAAGCATGCATTACTATTATTACTGTTGATTACGAGAGAGAACTGAGACTGCACTCACCATCCAACGCCGGTTTATTCAGTTTTCTATAGGTGTAAACAGGCATGGCGTTGGAGGCAGGGGCAGACCGGAACAGACTGTTTCACGCAAGGAAACAAACCGGCTTGAACAAGTGCATCCTTGCGTGAAACAGTCTGTCCCGGTCTGCCCCTGCCTCCACCGCCTTACCTGTTTACACCTACATAAAAAAACTAATAAACCGGCGTTGGATGGTGAGTGGAGTCTCATTTCCCTCTCGTAATCAGCATTGTTCTAGTCTCAATTTGGACGTTGCACCTCCGGGACCGACGATACCTATGGATACCCTAGTCCTTTCTTTGTATTGCCCTAGTTCTGCTAGTGCCAGGCCATTAGTCTCTCCACTGCATGTACTATTATTACTGTCATGCCATGCTGTAGTAGGCACATGAAGTCATACATGGCCATAAGTTTCCATCCTGATGGTTCAATCCTGATGATTTGTAGGAATATGTAGCATTTGGTCCCTGGTGGTATGGGGGTGCTGAAAGCCTAAGGTTGACTTTGCATGTTCAGGTAGCCCACGAGGAGTGCAATAGTGACAGAGGAGCTGGTGGGTTATTTACTTAGATGAATTATGAACATAGTGGTCTTTAGTAGTTTTTGTGTGCGAATATCGCAAATTCGGGAATATCACGAATATAGCGCAAAATATTCGCAATTACGAATTTTCGCATATTTTTTTCCCCAGTACACATCACAGTGATCACCCCTCTCTGCTTCCAGCTTGTGGTGTAAACAAGGCTCCAATACTAGTTACTGTGTCAGACTGGCAAGCGCCCAAAAATTTGCATATGCAAATATCCGCATATGCGAATTTTCGCGCATATTGATCCCTCCCTTCTTTTAGCTCTTTTATCACGCGACATTGCGCATGCGCAAGCAAATTTTATGGTGAACGTGCATGCGAATTTTATGGCGCATAGTAATAAAGGCCACGAATATTGCGAATATGTGAATTTTGCGAATATATGACGAATATTCGTCCATATATTTGCAAAATATCGCAAATTCGAATATGGCCTATGCCGCTCAACACTAGTCTTCAATGGTCATGGTACAGTTTCAGTCGGTCACGAGACCTCCCACACTGTTTGGGCTGGCACGAGGATTGCCACCTTTCGTGCAAAAAAATACCGGCCATGCTAATTTGCATAATTAATTATATAGGCGGAACATCCCAGGATACACATATACAGGGGAATATTGTCCTATTCTGACCCCTATAACTTTATTATTTCCCCTTATACGGGGCCTGTATGAGGGTAATTTTTTGCACCCTGATCTGTAGTTTTTAACAGGACCATTTTTGTTTTGATGCAACTTTTTGATCGCTTTTTTTAAAATTCAGTTCGGCAGTTGCGGTTAGTTACTAACTACAACTCCCAGCATGTCCTGATACAGCCTGTGGCTCAGCAGCTGCCCCAAACGGAAACTACAACTCCCAGCATGTTGGACTATATAGTAGTATATAGTAAAGGTCAGTGTTTTTCAACCAGGGGCGCCTCCAGCTGTTGCAAAACTACAACTCCCAGCATGCCCTGATACAGCCTGTGGCTCAGCAGCTGCCCCAAACGAAAACTACAACTCCCAGCATGTTGGACTATATAGTAGTATATAGTAAAGGTCAGTGTTTTTCAACAAGGGGCACCTCCAGCTGTTGCAAAACTACAACTCCCAGCATGCCCGACAGCCGTTGGCGGTCCGGAGGCACTTTGGTTGGGAGGCACTCTGGTTGGGAATCACTGGTATAGCATATGGTGCATCATTTCTGGAGTTGGAGGATTGGTTGGAAAAATACTGGCCATATATATAAAAAATACTGTCAGGGTGGCCAAAAATACCGGTAAAATACCGGCCAGTTGGCAACCCTAGCTGGCACAGTGCAGAAGGGAATGCATTAGGATACTGGGGGTGGTAGTAGTAATAACCTGAGGCATTCGCTGTGTGTGGGTCTTGTGGTTGATGTAGGTTTGGGGGCCCTTGAAGAAACATCCAAATAACTAGACAGAGACCAGGGGTGGAGGAGAACGGGTAAAAAAAATCCCTCTTTTAGGCGCTGCTTCTGCCAATGGATACACTCGAGTCGATATTCAAATAAAGGTAATTTTATTTTCACCAATGACGCGTTTTGGGTATTATCCCTTCCTCAGATTGGCCAATCTGATGCTAATCTGAGGAAGGGTTAATAGCCGAAACGCGTCACTGGTGAAAATAAAATTACCTTTATTCGAATATCGACTCGAGTGTATCCATTGGCAGAAGCAGCGCCTAAAAGAGGGATTTTTTTTACCAGTTCTCCTCCATACATTGTGGTTAGCCCCGCACCGGCTTCCAGTTCCCTACGGCTTCGCAGCACCCTCTCTCCTGTACCATCTCTCTCCTGTACCCCATATATTGGGGTGATATGCGCATCAAGGGGAGCACAATATAATCACTTATTCTAACTCGATTGTTACCCTGAGATAATGCACTAGGCACCTGTGTGGTTTCTCCTTTTTTCTCCTATTTCTACTAGAGACCAGGGGTAACCTACAAAATGATAAATACAGTTCTCTAATCTTTGTAAGCAGATAATACCGGTGTAAGGAGAGTCTTTAACAGTGGTTTTCAGGCAGGCTTTGTCTAGGCTGGATCAGGGTTTCCTTATAAATCGAGTCTGGAGCTTTCTAGAGCTGATTCTTTTTCTCCCCAACTTTTGCAGATGCCATAATCTTTCTGCTTGGCTCACAGTGTCTTTTCTTGACTAAGTCCTTTCTGGAGCAAAATTCCCAACTGTGGGTTGCACAATTTTTTGTGCAACAATTCCCAGCTGTGGGGTGCCAATTCTAAACATATCTTTGTGATCAAGGGCACTGGGCTTGACCAGAAGCCTCAGCGTCCTAGTTTTCAGCTGTGAGGCCCTTGCATAACTTCTCCTCACAGGCTATGCTTTTCCTTATTCCAGACAGACTGCCTTGCATTTTCCTTCTCAAAAGTTCTAGTTTTAGAGTGGGTAGCCCTTTCACATCCTGGCCCTCCATCTGGTGCCCAGGCCCCTTATATTACACTACTGCTCAGCCTATCCCCAGCCAAGGCAGTCCATCGCTACGGCCGGCGATTAGCTTAGCCACAGTGTTTGGTGTTGGGCACCAGAAGCCAGAAGAGAAGCAGGGCCGAAGGACAGGACAACGGCATCGGCAGCACTGGGGGAGCGGTGGAAGGTAAGTTAAAGGGGTATTCCCAGAAAAAACTTTTTTTTACATATATATCAACTGGCTCCAGTAAGTTAAACAGATTTGTAAATTACTTCTATTAAAAAATCTTAATGCTTTCAATAATTATCAGCTGCTGAAGTTGAGTTGTTCTTTTCTGTCTGACAACAGTGCTCTCTGCTGACACCTCTGTCTGTCTCAGGTACTGTACAGAGAAGGAGAGGTTTGCTATGGGGATTTGCATCTACTCTGGACAGTTCCCGAGACAGGTGTTATCAGAGAGCACTTAGACAGAAAAGAACAACTCAACTTCAGCAGCTCATAAGAACTGAAAGGATTAAAAGAAATTAATAGAAGTAATTTACAAATCTGTTTAACTTTCTGGAGCCAGTTGATATATAAAAAAAAGTTTTTTTTCCTGGTTAACCCATTTAATGTTCATTATTTTTATTCTGGCAGCCAGGGAATAAGGGATAAATAAATTTCACTAAAGTTATCCTTTATGTATCAGATAAAGTGGTCTGTCCTGAGTCAGCTGGGGGCCTGATCTGGACAGAGAAGAAAAGGAAAGAGGATGCCACCGATCAGAAAAAAAATTGTGAGTCTCTAGATTTAACGGTAATCACTTATATGGTTTACAGATCCTGTGTACAGCTTGTATATACCTCTATATGGTACTGCATATAATCACTTATAAGGTATAGAGATCATGTGTACAGCTTGTATCTACCACTATATGGCCCTGTATATAATCACTTAAATGGTATACAGATCCTGTGTACAGCTGGTATCTACCAGCTTTTGTGTGTTGGTGTATATTTCCTCCTTGTATTTTGGTATTATTGGTCATGAAAAAATGATCTATATCTATATGTATCCTAACCCATGTCTGCCACATCAGCTAAAACAGGTAAGCACAAAGCATACAGCATTATTCTCTAATAATAGTCTATGCTGCACTTTATAAGTAAAAAAAAAAAAAAGAAAAAAAATTCCCAAAGTGCTTATTTAAGCCAGAAAACAAATAGTTTCATCCACTTCTGTTATGTAAAATTAAAAGAAACTTGGGACAGAATAACAAATGATAGCAGACAAGATCACCTGTTGTTCTTGGCAGCGGCAGCTGACGATATGGAGCTACCAGAGGAGGATCAAAGGAAAGTTCTAGTGTCATCTTACCACCAGGCTGAGCGTTTATTTCTGTAATGTGTTATTATAATGAATTATTCCCTACAGTGATGCCAGCTGCTTATCCAGAGAGAAAAAACTGAAATTGTTTAAACTGATGCCGAAATTATCATCATTAGAGTGCAATGGTGGAGGAGGATGAGAAAAAGGCCAATCTACTAAAGTATCTTAATACCCAACTATTTTTGAATGCCTTTAAAATGTCGATATAACTAAGTCTAGTTTATAAGCTGATCAGATTAGTCTAGTGTTTACGGACCAGTGTTCCTCCAGCTGTTGCAAAACTACAACTCCCAGCATGCCCGGACAGCCGAAGGCTGTCCGGGCATGCTGAGAGTTGAAGTTTTGCAACAGCTGGATGCACACTGGTTGGAAAACACTGGACTAATCTGATCAGTTTATAGACTTGACTTGGTTATAGTAACTGGCTCATAGGAAACATAGGGTAGCTACTGATGGAACATGTGAGTGGGTGACTAGGTTTCTGGGGGGAGGGGGGGGGGGTACCAAAAGTTTATTTATTTATTTTTATTTTTTGCCTGTCTCTAGAAAAAGAAATTGTTGGATTTTAAACTTCTAAAACATTTTAAATTATTAACCGTATAACTCATATGTCATATAGCCGGCATCCTGAGCGCAGGTGGTATAATAGTAACAACAGAGTGATAATAGGGCTATGCAGCAGGAAGAGTCACATCCAGAGCTCAGGTCAGCGCATAGTGGTTATTAGATGACTCACCAAACCGTACACCCACACTACCTGAGTATTCCACATACTAAAAACAAATTTACCGAATTAACATGAGCATCATCTGGATATATATATACAGTCATGGCCGTAAATGTTGGCAAACCCGTTAATTTTTTTTCTAGAAAATGAAGTATTTCTCACAGAAAAGGATTGCAGTAACACATGTTTTGCTATACACATGTTTATTCCCTTTGTGTGTATTGGAACTAAACAAAAAAAGGAGGAAAAAAAGCAAATTGGACATAATGTCACCAAACTCCACAAATGGGCTGGCCAAAATGATTGACACCCTTTCAAAATTGTGGATGAATAAGATTGTTTCAAGCATGTGATGCTCCTTTAAACTCACCTGGGGCAAGTAACAGGTGTGGGCAATATGAAAATCACACCTGAAAGCAGATAAAAAGGAGAGAAGTTCACTTAGTCTTTGCATTGTGTGTCTGTGTGTGCCACACTAAGCATGGACAACAGAAAGAGGAGAAGAGAACTGTCTGACGACTTGAGAACTAAAATTGTGGAAAAATATCAACAATCTCAAGGTTACAAGTCCATCTCCGGAGAGCTAGATTTGCCTTTGTCCAAAGTGTGAAACATTTTCAAGAAGTTTGCAACCCATGGCACTGTAGCTAATCTCCCTGGTTGTGGACAGAAGAGAAACATTGATGAAAGGTGTCAACGCAGGATAGTCCAGATGGTGGATAAGCAGCCCCAAACAAGTTCCAAAGATATTCAAGCTGTCCTGCAAGCTCAAGGAGCATCAGTGTCAGCGCAAACTATCCGTCAACATTTAAATTAAATGAAAAGCTATGGCAGGAGACCCAGGAGGACCCCACTATGGAGGAGACCCAGGAGGACCCCACTATGGAGGAGACCCAGGAGGACCCCACTGCTGACACAGAGACATAAAAAAGCAAGACTACATTTTGCCAAAATTAACCTAAGTAAGCCAAAATCCTTCTGGGAAAACATCTTGTGGACAGATGAGACCAAGATAGAGCTTTTTGGTAAAGCACATCATTCTACTGTTTACCAAAAATGGAATGAGGCCTACAAAGAGAGGAACACAGAACCTACAGCGACATATGGTGGAGGTCAATGATGTTTTGGGTTGTTTTGCTGCCTCTGGCACTGGGTGCCTTGAATGTGTGCAAGACATCATGAAATCTGAGGATTACCAACGGATTTTGGGTCACACTGTATAGCCCAGTATCAGAAAGCTGGGTTTGTGTCTGAGATCTTGCAGGACAATGACCCCAAACATATATCAAAAAGCCCCCAGAAATGGATGACAACAAAGCGCTGGAGAGTTCTAAAGTGGCAGCAATGAGTCCAGATCTAAATCCCATTGATCACCTGTGGAGAGATCTTAAAATTGCTGTTGGGAAAAGGCGCCTTCCAATAAGAGAGACCTGGAGCAGTTTGCAAAGGAAGAGTGGTCCAACATTCCGGCTGAGAGGTGTAAGAAGCTTATTGATGGTTATAGGAAGCCACTAATTTCAGTTATTTTTTCCAAAGTGTGTGCAACCAAATATTAAGTTAAGGGTGCCAATACTTTTGTCCAGCCCATTTTTGGAGTTTGGTGACATTATGTCCAATTAGTTTTTTTTCCCTTCCTTTTTTGGTTTAGTTCCAATACACACAAGGGGAATAAACGTGTGTATAGCAAAACATGTGTTACTGCAATCCTAGTGCCAACATTTACGGCCGTGTATATATATATATATATATATATATATATATATATATATATATATATATCAATATCAGACAGTGAAAGGAATGATTGTCAGGGATGGATTGCTATATTTCCCCAAGGTAAATGATGAGTTTGAATACCAGATTTCACGAAGCTCATATCTCATCAAAAACTTGGTAAGATATGGAAAATCCAGAAAGGGTTAAACCCTTGGCGAGACTTAGCTTGCTAGGGACTTTTGTTAAGTCCTGTAATCGAGACTGTATTTTAAACGGGATGAAAGGTAGGTTCGGTTGTGGAGCATTTCATCCCCTTCCAAAGCCACTCCAGTTTTTCAGACTAGCCCAGATCAGCACAGGTGCTGAAGACAGTTCGTCACTGAGCTTTACAGCTTTGTTAGGGTGAGTCTGAAAGTAAGGCTGTGAGAGTTTGATTCCGGAGGATTGCAGCATCAAAAGGGGGCATTGTAACCTGTGTGATAAACACTTTTGGTGCCTGTTGTATTGGGCGGCTGGTAGTAAGCCACCTGCCTAGACAAGGAAGAGAACTGTATAGTTAGCGCCTGACAAGCAGGATTTATTTTGTGTTTATAGGCTGTCTTAGGTAGGTAAAGATAGGTATAAGGCTATCTTTCATATAAGGTAGGGACAAGGACTATTCATAAGTATTCAGATTATTGGGCAGCTTAGATGGGCCAAATGGCTCTTATCTGGCAAAACATTCTGTGTGTCTATGTTTCTATATATTTGTTTTCTAACTGAAAAGTAAATTGCTGCTAAATCGTTACTTACATGTCCCTGTCTCTGACTTCTATTTTGCCGCTAATCTCCCACAATATATAAAAGTACACACACACACACACATATATATATATATATATATATCATTTTTTATGTACAGCTGGTAATCCTCCTCTGGCACATGAGCATTTGACAAATGGAAGTGCCTGACAGCAATGTAGCAACATGTGGTAGTAATGATAGTATTATGTAGTAACATGTACAGCAATTATTAGGGTTAAGAAATAGAATATGACACCAATCTTTAAATGTTGCGCACATCTCCGATGAAGTTCAGCTCTTGAATCTCAATGTGGTTAATATAAACAGCCAGGAAGCCGGCTGAATGGTAACAGCGATTCTCCCAAAGAGAAATGACTGCATCGATTTCTTCTATTTCAGTGAATTGGAAACAAGCGGAGGAGGTGAAAATTCTAATGCTAATATTATTTTTCATAATACAACTTTACGTGATAAGAGCACTTATCTATATCTACCGCAACAGGGTAACACAGGTTATCTACAAGATGGGCTAATGTGATACTTACATGAAGGGAGTGGCGGATTATATACCTGCTAAAGGAAAAAGTATTATAGTAGTTATAGTCTTGTATATAGGAGCAGTATTATAGTAGTTATATTCTTGTATATAGGATCAGTGTTATAGTAGTTATATTCTTGTATATAGGGGGCAGTATTATAGTAGTTATATTCTTGTATATAGGAGCAGTATTATAGTAGTTATATTCTTGTATATAGGAGGCAGTATTATAGTAGTTATATTCTTGTATATAGGAGCAGTATTATAGTAGTTATATTCTTGTATATAGGAGCAGTATTATAGTAGTTATATTCTTGTATATAGGAGCAGTATTATAGTAGTTATATTCTTGTATATAGGAGCAGTATTATAGTAATTATATTCTTGTACATAGGAGCAGTATTATAGTAGTTATATTCTTGTATATAGGAGCAGTATTATAGTAGTTATATTCTTGTATATAGGAGCAGTATTATAGTAGTTATATTCGTGTATATAGGAGCAGTATTATAGTAGTTATATTCTTGTATATAGAAGCAGTATTATAGTAGTTATATTCTTGTATATAGGAGCAGTATTATAGTAGTTATATTCTTGTATATAGGAGCAGTATTATAGTAGTTATATTCTTGTATATAGGAGCAGTATTATAGTAGTAATATTCTTGTATATAGGAGCAGTATTATAGTAGCTATATTCTTGTATATAGGAGCAGTATTATAGTAGTTATATTCTTGTATATAGGGGCAGTATTATAGTAGTTATATTCTTGTATATAGGAGCAGTATTATAGTAGTTATATTCTTGTATATAGGGGCAGTATTATAGTAGTTATATTCTTGTATATAGGAGCAGTATTATAGTAGTTATATTCTTGTATATAGGAGCAGTATTATAGTAGTTATATTCTTGTATATAGGGGGCAGTATTATAGTAGTTATATTCTTGTATATAGGAGCAGTATTATAGTAGTTATATTATTGTATATTTTATTTTATTTTATTTTTTTATATAGCGCCTACAGATTCCACAGCGCTTATAATTATGGGGTACAAACAAAGAGAAGTATCAGACATAAAATTACACAATAACTATTCAAGCAAGAGGTGTGGGGATATGTTGGGGAGATATTGAGGATATGTTGAGGCCAATTAGACGGTTATAGGCCTGTCTGAAGAGATGTGGTTTTAGGCCACGTTTGAAACTATGGATGTTGTTGTTGAGTCTGAGGGATTGAGGGATAGCATTCCAGAGAACCGGTGCGGTGCAGCACGAGTGAAGTCTTGGAGACGGGAGTGAGAAGTTCAGATTATAGAAGATGTTAGTGTGAGATCATTAGCAGATCGGAGAGAATGTGTAGGATGGTAGACAGAGATGAGAGAGGTGATGTAGGGAGGTGCAGCATTGTGGAGAGCTTTGTGTGTGAGACTGAGGATTTTGTACATATTCTGGACTGAATTGGTAACCAGTGTAGTGACTGGCACAGGGAGGAGGTGTCGGTGTAGCGGCTGGAGAGGAAGATGAGTCTGGCTGCGGCATTAAAGATGGACTGGAGAGGAGAGTGTTTGGAGAAAGGAAGGCCTATTAGTAAAGAGTTACAGTAGTCGAGGCGGGAGTGAATCAAAGCAATAATGAGAGTTTTAGCAGTTTCAGTAGTGAGAAACGGGCGGATTCTTGAAATGTTTTTGAGATGCAGGTGACAAGAACGTGAAAGAGACTGAATATGGGGAGTGAAAGACAGATCAGAGTCAAGTATAACTCCAAGACAGCGAGCCTCCTGCCCAGTGTCACGATGCCGGCTGGCAGGTAGTGGATCCTCTGTGCCAGAGAGGGATTGGCGAGGACCGCGCTAGTGGACCGGTTCTAAGTCACTACTGGTTTTCACCAGAGCCCGCCGCAAAGCGGGATGGTCTTGCTGCGGCGGTAGTGACCAGGTCGTATCCACTAGCAACGGGTCACCTCTCTGACTGCTGATGATAGGCGAGGTACAAGGGAGTAGACAGAAGCAAGGTCGGACGTAGCAGAAGGTCGGGGGCAGGCGGCAAGGTTCGTAGTCAGGGTGGATAGCAGGAGTTCTGGTACACAGGCTTTAGACACACAATACGCTTTCACTAGGCACAAGGGCAACAAGATCCGGCAAGGGAGTGCATGGGAGGAGGTCAGATATAGTCAGGGACCAGGTGGAAGCCAATTAAACTAATTGGGCCAGGCACCAATCATTGGTGCACTGGCCCTTTAAGTCTCAGGGAGCTGGCGCGCGCGCGCCCTAGAGAGCGGAGCCGCGCGCGCCAGCACATGACAGCAGGGGACGGGAACGGGTAAGTGACCTGGGATGCGATTCGCGAGCGGGCGCGTCCCGCTGTGCGAATCGCATCCCCAACGGCCATGACAGTGCAGCGCTCCCGGTCAGCGGGACTGACCGGGGAGCTGCAGGGAGAAAGACGCCGTGAGCGCTCCGGGGAGGAGCGGGGACCCGGAGCGCTAGGCGTAACAGTACCCCCCCCCTTAGGTCTCCCCTTTTTTTTGTCCGGTGACTGCCTCCCCTGGGATGAGGACACCGGGAAGGAATGGATGGTTTCCTCAATGGCAGGCAGTACAGCAGGAGTAGGAATGGGGAGGGAGGGCAGAGGGTGAAGCTTGGCACGGGGCAGGGAGACACCAGGACGGGAGCCATGAGGGGACACAGAGGCTTGCCTGAAGGGACTGGGAGGGGGGGAGAGGCATTTTCTGTGGCAGGCAGAGTCCCTAACGACCTTAGGGGGACCGGATACAGGAGGAACCACAGGGTCACGGCAGGGAGTATTGGGAACCGGTTTAAGGCAGTCCTTGGAACAAGAGGGACCCCAACTCTTGATCTCCCCAGTGGACCAGTCCAGGGTTGGGGAATGGTGTAGAAGCCAGGGTAGTCCAAGGAGAATTTCGGAAGTGCAATTGGGAAGGACCAAAAATTCAATTTTCTCGTGATGAGGTCCGATGCACATTAGGAGGGGCTCCGTGCGGTAACGCACGGTGCAATCCAACCTGGCTCCGTTGACCGCGGAAATGTGGAGTGGCTTGACAAGACGGGTCATCGGAATGCGGAATTTATTCACCAAGGACTCCCGAATAAAATTCCCAGAAGCACCAGAGTCCAGGCAGGCCACGGCTGAGAGGGAAGAGCTGGCTGAAGTAGAAATCCGTACAGGCACCGTGAGACGTGGAGAAGCCGACTTAGCATCCAGAGACGCCACACCCACGAGAGCTGGGTGCGAGCGTGCGTTTCCCAGACGTGGAGGACGGATAGGGCAATCCACCAAAAAATGTTCGGTACTGGCACAGTACAGACAAAGGTTCTCTTCCTTACGGCGATTCCTCTCTTCCAGGGTCAGGCGAGACCGATCCACTTGCATGGCTTCCTCGGCGGGAGGCCTAGGCGCAGATTGCAGTGGAGACTGTGGGAGAGGTGTCCAGAGATCTAAGTCTTTTTCCTGGCGGAGCTCTTGATGTCTCTCAGAAAAACGCATGTCAATGCGCGTGGCTAGATGAATGAGTTCATGCAGGTTAGCAGGAGTTTCTCGTGCGGCCAGAACATCTTTAATGTTGCTGGATAGGCCTTTTTTAAAGGTCGCGCAGAGGGCCTCATTATTCCAGGAAAGTTCAGAAGCAAGAGTACGGAATTGTATGGCGTACTCGCCAACGGAAGAATTACCCTGGACCAGGTTCAGCAGGGCAGTCTCAGCAGAAGAGGCTCGGGCAGGTTCCTCAAAGACATTTCGAATTTCCGAGAAGAAGGAGTGTACAGAGGCAGTGACGGGGTCACTGCGGTCCCAGAGCGGTGTGGCCCATGACAGAGCTTTTCCAGACAGAAGGCTGACTACGAAAGCCACCTTAGACCTTTCAGTAGGAAACTGGTCCGACATCATCTCCAAGTGCAGAGAACATTGCGAAAGAAAGCCACGGCAAGACTTAGAGTCCCCATTAAATTTGTCCGGCAAGGACAGGCGGAGGCTAGGAGTGGCCACTCGCTGCGGAAGGGGTGCAGGAGCTGGCGGAGGAGATGATTGCTGCTGAAGTTGCGACTGAAGTTGCTGCACAATGGTGAATACTTCCGACAGCTGGTGGGTTAGATGGGCGATCTGTCGGGATTGCTGGGCGACCACCGTGGTGATATCAGAGATATAAGGCAGAGGGACGTCAGCGGGATCCATGGCCGGATCTACTGTCACGATGCCGGCTGGCAGGTAGTGGATCCTCTGTGCCAGAGAGGGATTGGCGAGGACCGCGCTAGTGGACCGGTTCTAAGTCACTACTGGTTTTCACCAGAGCCCGCCGCAAAGCGGGATGGTCTTGCTGCGGCGGTAGTGACCAGGTCGTATCCACTAGCAACGGGTCACCTCTCTGACTGCTGATGATAGGCGAGGTACAAGGGAGTAGACAGAAGCAAGGTCGGACGTAGCAGAAGGTCGGGGGCAGGCGGCAAGGTTCGTAGTCAGGGTGGATAGCAGGAGTTCTGGTACACAGGCTTTAGACACACAATACGCTTTCACTAGGCACAAGGGCAACAAGATCCGGCAAGGGAGTGCATGGGAGGAGGTCAGATATAGTCAGGGACCAGGTGGAAGCCAATTAAACTAATTGGGCCAGGCACCAATCATTGGTGCACTGGCCCTTTAAGTCTCAGGGAGCTGGCGCGCGCGCGCCCTAGAGAGCGGAGCCGCGCACGCCAGCACATGACAGCAGGGGACGGGAACGGGTAAGTGACCTGGGATGCGATTCGCGAGCGGGCGCGTCCCGCTGTGCGAATCGCATCCCCAACGGCCATGACAGTGCAGCGCTCCCGGTCAGCGGGACTGACCGGGGAGCTGCAGGGAGAAAGACGCCGTGAGCGCTCCGGGGAGGAGCGGGGACCCGGAGCGCTAGGCGTAACACCCAGGAGTTATGGTGGTACCACATACCGAGATGGGAATGTCAGGGTTAGGTACAGTATCAGTTGATGGAGAAAAGACAAGAAGTTCTGTTTTAGAAAGATTTAGTTTCAGATATAAAGAGGACATGATGCCTGAGACGGCAGAGAGACAGTCACTGGTATTCTGTAGGAGTGCAGGGGTGATGTTGGAGGAGGAGGTATAGAGTTGGGTGTCATCATCATAGAGGTGGTACTGGAAACATAATCTACTGATTGTTTTTCCAATGGGGGATGTGTAGAGTGAAAAGAGTAGAGGACCCAGGACCGATCCTTGGGGAACCCCGACAGCAAGGGGAAGAGGAGAATAAGTAGAGCCAGAAAACAAGACGCTAAAGAAGCGGCCAGAGAGATAGGAAGAAAACCAGGCGAGAGCAGAGTCCTTGAGACCGAGGGAGCGGAGACTACTGAGAAGGAGTTGGTGATCCACAGTGTCAAAAGCCACAGAGAGGTCCAAGAGAATCAGTAAAGAGAAATTGCCATTTGATTTGGCCATCAGAAGATCGTTAGTGACTTTGGTTAGGGCCGTTTCTGTGGAGTGAAGGGAGCGGAAACCAGACTGTAAGGGGTCAAGGAGAGAGTTCTCAGAGAGATAGCGGGTAAGGCGGGAGTAGACCAAGCGTTCCAGGAGTTTGGAGATAAAGAGGAGATTTGAGACGGGTCGATAGTTGGCTGCACAGGTAGGGTCCAGAGATGTTTTTTTCAATAGTGGGGTTATGATAGAGTGTTTGAAGGAGGAGGGAAAGACCCCAGAAGAGAGGGAGAGGTTAAAGATTTTGGTTAGGTGACAGCTGATAGCAGGAGAGAGAGACTGGATGAGGTGTGAAGGCATGGGGTCACTAGAGCAGGTAGTGGGGCGGGCGGAGGAGAGGAGCCTGGAAACCTCATCCTCAGTTACAGGCTCAAAAACTGAGAGTGATGAAGAGGAGACGTGGCTGGTAATTGGATCAGAACTTTAGGGGACTGGGAGAGGATTTCATCACGAATGTCATCGATTTTAGTTTTGAAGTATCTGGCCAGGTCTTCAGCACAGAGATCAGTGATTGGGGTCTGTACTTTAGGCCGAAGGAGAGAGTTGAACGTGTCAAAAAGGCGTTTTGGGTTGTTAGACAGAGAGGAGATGAGGGAGGTAAAATATGTTTGTTTGGCGAGATGAAGAGCGGAGTAATAGGATTTAAGCATGAATTTATAGTGCAGATAGTCTGAAGAAGTCTTAGTTTTCCTCCACAGATGTTCAGCACACCTAGAGCATCGCCTGAGAAAGCGGGTTGTTGGCGTGTGCCAGGGTTGCTGCCGTCTGTGTCGGGAGGTTCGTGTTTTAGGGGGTGCCATTTGATCCAGGGTAGACTTTAGGGTGTCATGGTAATGTTTGGCTGCTAGATTAGGGCAGGAGAGAGAAGAGATTGGTGATAGTGAAGATTGTAGAATGTCTATAAATTGACTGGTGTTTATGGCGCGCAGGTTTCTGTAAGTGTACAAGGTTGGAGTGTCTGGAAGAAGATAGGAGTTACTGATAGAGAAAGAGAGAAGGTTGTGGTCAGAGAGCTCAAAAGGAGAATTAGTGAATTTAGAGACAGAGCAAAGTCTAGAGAAGATCAAGTCCAGTGTATTCCCATCCTTGTGTGTGGGAGAGTCAGTAAGCTGTGAAAGGGCAAAGGAGGAGGTTAGAGACAGAAGCCGAGAGGCAGAAGTGGAGATTGGGGTATCAATGGGGATATTAAAATCACCCATGATGAGTGTAGGTGTTTCTGAGGAAAGAAAGTGAGGGAGCCAGGTGGCAAAATGATCCAGGAACATTTGGGGAGAACCAGGAGGACGATAGATGACCGCCACTCCGAGAGACAATATATAGGAGGCAGTATTATAGTAGTTATATTCTTGTATATAGGGGCAGTATTATAGTAGTTATATGCTTGTATATAGGAGCAGTATTATAGTAGTTATATTCTTGTATATAGGAGCAGTATTATAGTAGCTATATTCTTTTATATAGGAGCAGTATTATAGTAGTTATATTCTTGTATACAGGAGGCAGTATTATAGTAGTTATATTCTTGTATATAGGAGCAGTATTATAGTAGTTATATTCTTGTATATAGGAGCATTATTATAGTAGTTATATTCTTGTATATAGGAGACAGTATTATAGTAGTTATATTCTTGTATATAGGAGCAGTATTATAGTAGTTATATTCTTGTATATAGGAGCAGTATTATAGTAGTTATATTCTTGTATATAGGAGGCAGTATTATAGTAGTTATATTCTTGTATATAGGAGCAGTATTATAGTAGTTATATTCTTGTATATAGGAGCAGTATTATAGTAGTTATATTCTTGTATATAGGGGCAGTATTATAGTAGTTATATTATTGTATATAGGAGCAGTATTATAGTAGTTATATTCTTGTACATAGGAGCAGTATTATAGTAGTTATTATAGTAGTTATATTCTTGTATATAGGGGGCAGTATTATAGTAGTTATATTCTTATATATAGGAGCAGTATTATAGTAGTTATATTCTTGTACAAAGGAGCAGTATTATAGTAGTTATATTCTTGTATATAGGAGCAGTATTATAGCAGTTATATTCTAGTACATAGGGGGCAGTATTATAGTAGTTATATTCTTGTATATATGAGCAGTATTATAGTAGTTATATTCTTGTATATAAGAGCAGTATTGTAGTAGTTATATTCTTGTATATAGGAGCAGTATTATAGTAGTTACATTCTTGTATATAGGAGCAGTATTATAGTAGTTATATTCTTGTATATAGGAGCAGTATTATAGTAGTTATATTCTTGTATATAGGAGCAGTATTATAGTATTTATATTCTTGTACATAGGGGGCAGTATTATAGTAGTTATATTCTTGTATATAGGAGCAGTATTATAGTAGGTATATTCTTGTATATAGGAGCAGTATTATAGTAGTTATATTCTTGTATATAAGAGCAGTATTGTAGTAGTTATATTCTTGTATATAGGAGCAGTATTATAGTAGTTACATTCTTGTATATAGGAGCAGTATTATAGTAGTTATATTCTTGTACATAGGAGCAGTATTATAGTAGTTATATTCTTGTATATAGGGAGCAGTATTATAGTAGTTATATTCTTGTATATAGGGGCAGTATTATAGTAGTTATATTCTTGTATATAGGAGCAGTATTATAGTAGTTATATTCTTATACATAGGAGCAGTATTATAGTAGTTATATTCTTGTATATAGGGAGCAGTATTATAGTAGTTATATTCTTGTATATAGGGGCAGTATTATAGTAGTTATATTCTTGTATATAGGAGCAGTATTATAGTAGTTACATTCTTGTACATAGGAGCAGTATTATAGTAGTTATATTCTTGTATATAGGGGGCAGTATTACAGTAGATTCTTGTACATAGGTACGGTATTTTTTTGTCATATTTTCCAAAATTAAGTGCATACTGAGAGAAAATTTGTTCCACGATAATGCTTAAAGTTCAAGTATTGTAATGCAATAATCAGCAACCACATATGTAATGTTGGGAGGGGGTGCATATACTTTTGGTCATGCACTGTTCTTTGTGTTTTTGCCAGTGACTGCTGGGGACCTTTTTTCCGCTGTATAATGATGTCTTGGAACAACTGTGTGACTGGGACTTGTGTTCATTTTGTAGAGGAAATCCCATAGGAAGGTTCTGTGTGTGAACAGAGAACAACATCATTATCCAGCGCACTACAATGGCCCATAAATGCTTCACGGCCCTTTGTCAGACTTTATTACCGCCCGGTCCATCAATGATTCGTCCTGGTGATGGGAACGGCCACCAATAACGTAACAGGAACTTTTTGTTAGTATCCATAATCAGATCTCAGTACACGGGTGCAGGTCCATAAAGGAGAAGATGAATGACTCCGCTGATTTCTTCCTGTTACAATGAATCCCACATCACATAAATCCCCCCTGACACACATGGGAAAATTCAATTTTACTGTATGGAATTGTTCCCTTCTCTATGACGGAATTTTCCATACAATAATTTAATATAGATGTTTCATTAGGTTTTTGAATATAAAAGTTCTCGGTTTGAACTGGACACCTATAAAATTAAGAAAGAGAATTGTTATAATGGATAATAAGAAACATGAGCGGATGGAGACCATAAATCTGAGGCCTGGTCACCACCTACGGTCCACCTCTGCCCCAAGATTCCCCCAAAGCATTGCCAACATTGGTTCCTCCCAGAGCCAAAAAACATAATGCCAGAAAAGGAATTCATAATGAATTTAAAAAAACAACAAAAAAAATATAAAAAGTCGTGGAGACAAGTCAAAAGTTTTAATGGGTTGTGGTCCCAAAGTTGAGACCTCCACTGATCATTAGATATAGCATGTTCTGTTCTGCCCATGTGACAGAGATGGACTTTAAAGGGGTACTCCGCCCCTAGACATCTTATCCCCTATCCAAAGTATAGGTGATAAGATGTCTGATCGCGGGGGTCCCATCGCTGGGGACCCCCACGATCTCCTTGCTGCACTCGGCGTTCGTTTAGAGCATCGTGTGCAGCGCCGGAGGCTCATAACGTCACGGCCGTGCTCTGCTCATGACATCTCCCCCTCAATGAAAGTTTAGGTGAGGGGGCATGATGGCTGTCACGCCCCCTCCCATAAATTTGCATTGAGGGGGCATGGCCGTGACGTCAAGAGCGGGGTGTGACCTTGACATCATGAGCCTCCGGCCCACATCGCCTGTCATCCGGCACGGAGCAAAGTTCGCTCCATGCACCGGATGTCTGGGGTGCCGCAGCTGAGATCGTGGGGGTCCCCAGCGGCGGATAGGGGATAAGATGTCTAGGGGTGGAGCATCCCTTTAACAGAAAGTCTCCATGGAATATCAAAAAATTTTTACTTTAGGAATCAGACAGTATATATTAAAGGGGTACTCCAAAGGATAGGGGATAAGATGCCTGATCGCGGGGGTCCCACCGCTGGGGACCCCCGTGATCTTGCACGCAGCAGACCGTTAGAATCAGTCCCTGGAGCGTGTTCGCTCCGGGTCTGATTACTGGCGATCACAGAGACGGAGCATTGTGATGTCATGGCTCCACCCCCATGTGACATCACGCTTCCCCCCTCAATGCAAGCCTATGGGAGGGGGCCTGACAGCTGTCACGCCCCCTCCCATAGGCTTGCATTGAGGGGGTGGAGCGTGACGTCACCCCTGGATACGGGATAAGATGTCTTAGGGCCGGAGTACCCCTTTAAAGGTGACATCTCTGCAACATAGGGGATAAGTTTTAGATCACAGGGGGTCCGATTGCCGGGACCCCCGCAATCGCCTGTACGGGACCCTGGCTTCTCACTTTTTGTGTACATGTCTGTAATTGGACAATCTGCTATATAATTTTATGTAATGTGTAAATGGGAGATAATAATAATTATAGCAATACAAACGCCCCTCTAATGATAATGAGATGACTCTGCTCAGTCTGTCTCAGTCCATACAGCAAAGCTGAAAAGTGAGCTGAGGATAAAAAGATGCCTATTGTGAGCTCTAGTGGTCAGTGTGAGAACTGCAATATTTGAAGATTTCTATACATATTTCTTATAATGTCCTTTCCCTTCAAATTTTTCTCTTCGGCAAATGTGCCCTAAAGAGCGATATATCTGCCGCTATGGAATTGGAAAATATAAAAAGACCGTGACAGGGGTAATAAAATAGAAATAATCTTAGTTTATTTCGAAGCTTGAAAACCTCCACTCGGATTTCGCTTCCGCAACAATAAATATTATATACATTCATGCCTCATTTCACAAGTGAAATTCCTCTCGGCGGTGGCTGTAATTGTAGACGCAGAGATCAATAACTTCCTGTTAACTCCGTAATAAACAATAAAAGTTCCCCAGAGACATGACACTCTTTAACCTTTTCCATTGTATTGGTAACTTAGATACATAGCGTCAGGATTAACAACTCGGTTGCCAGAGGGACCATAATGCCCTATCTGTCAAAAATTTACAATCTTGAAATAGGATTTTTATCGCACTACATGACCCTGGAGACACTGAGCACACGGATAGACCGGCAGCAATGAAACATCGCCACCTGGTGGCCAAACTGTTTTGAAAAAAATGGGAAATTTAAAGTAGACGTATAGAATAGCTCCCCTAGTGGAATAGTTTTAGCAAAAGTTTTTCTACAGAAGAACGGCTACATACAATGAGCCTCCTCTTGGTCAACTTGAAATAAAGGAATATTTCATATAGTGGACTATGTCTAAACAATGGAACAGCATCACCCAGTGGTTAAATTGTTGGGAAAAATTACCAGCAGGGCAGGAACTATATTATGACCATGGTATACGGGTGAAACCGCACCACAATGGCAAACGTTGCCGCAACATCGGCCAATGGATGCAACATGTTACCTGCCCCACCCATACAGTCCATATCCTTAAAGCTGGGAGGAAGCGGGGAGGCTGTGTTGGCATGGTGCAGAAAGTAAATTTTTTTTTTCGAAAGGTATAACATGCTTTTCTCACCCTAATTGTTTTGACCTGTTTGCGAACCTGGTATCAAGTATTGAATTTCTCTGCAGCTCCCCCGCAGGAGAAACGAGGAATTGCACAGTTCCTATTGAAATCAATGGACTGTCTATTGCAGTCTTTCCGCAACTAGTGTGCTTCCAGCTGTTGCAAAACTACAACTTCCAGCATGCCCGGACAGCCGTTGGCTGTCCGGGCATGCTGGGAGTTGTAGTTCAGCAACCGATCGGGAAACAATACTTGATATGATGCATGAATGTCCTTGAATAGGTTCTTCTAATAGGGTGTTTGTAAGGTATGTGTAGATCGGAGTCTGAAAATTCACTAGATTTTCAATGCACACAACACAGGCAGAATATTCAACACCCCCCAGGACCCTTCTAAATGGATCATTTATATTAAAATATGTGAAGGTCATATGAAGGTCGCGCACGAATCCGCACATCCAATAACAACCCTAATTTACCTCCGGGCAAACGCTAATGAGAAAAACGAAATCCCCTCTAGGAATCGGTTGTTGCCTGCAAAATATCTCAGGTTCAACTCATTGGAAGATACTGAAGGTGACTTGTAATTGGCCGAGAAGATGGTTATGACTTGAATACCTTTACTAAGAATAAAAAATTAAAAAAATATTTAAGTTTGCCCCCATCGTTCTGTCCTCCGAAAGAAAGCTGCAATTTCTCCTAGTCTTGTAGAACCTCTTTAAGGAGGACATTTAAGGTGGCGTTTAAAGCTTCCAACATTTCATGGGACACTGCTCTTTCTACCAATGGCCGTCTTACTTGCCTGTCTTTAAAGGGATACTCCACCCCAAAGACATCTTATCGAAAAAAGTGCAGGAACTCCTTTCCCATGCGTTCCTGCAGGATTTGAGCCCTGATCTTGGGGAACATGGCCAAGATTGGTCACCAGGGGAAAATCCAAATCCTAGACTGTTGGTGGTGGGCCTTAAGGACTGGGTTGGGGACCCTTAAATATACAACACGTCCATTAAAGGAGTTAAAAGGGTACTCTGCCCCTAGACAACTTATCCCCTATCCAAAGGGGGTCCCAGTGGCCAGACCCCCGCGATCTCCGTCCCGACACCCCGGTGATCTAAACATTTATGTTCAGAACACCGGTTCTGGCTGCTGTGGTTATGACGTCACACTCCCTCCATCCATGTCTATGGGAGGGGACGTGACCACAGCCGTCAAGCCCCGCCCATTGACATGAATGGAGGGAGTGTGACGTCATAACCAACGGCAGCCCGAAACCGGCGTTCTGAGCAAAAATTTTCAGAATGCCAGGGTGCCAGGCCGGAGATCAGACATCTTATCTCCTATCCTTTGGATAAGGGTTATGTTGTCTAGGGGTGGTGTACCCCTTTAAAGGGGTATTCCCGTGGAAAACTTTTTTTTAATTTTTTTAATCAACTGGTGCCAGAAAGTTAAACAGATTTGTAAATCACTTCTATTAAAAAAAAAATCTTAATCCTTCCAGTACTTTTTAGGCGCTGTATACTAAAGAGAAATCCAAAAAAGAAATGCATTTCCTCTGATGTTATGACCACTGTGCTCTCAGCTGACACCTCTGTCCATTTAAGGAACTGTCCAGAGCAGGATAAAATCCCCATAGCAAACATATGCTGCTCTGGACAGTTCCTAAAATGGACAGAGGTGTCAGCTGAGAGCACTGCGGTTGTGACATCAGAGGTAATGCATTTCTTTTTTGGATTTCTCTTTAGTATACAGCCCCTAAAAAGTACTGGAAGGATTAAGATTTTTTTTATAGAAGTGATTTACAAATCTGTTTAACTTTCTGGCACCAGTTGATTTAAAAAAAAACGTTTTCCACGGGAGATGTGTTGTACATTAGAGGTCCCTAACCCAGTCCTCAGAGCCCGCCACCAACAGTCTAATGTTTGATTTTTTCTCTGGAGACCGCAGTCGACAAATCTTGGCCATGTTCCCCAAGATGAGAGCTTAAAGGGGTTATCCAGGAAAAAACTTTTTTTTATATATCAATTGGCTCCAGAAAGTTAAACAGATTTGTAAATTACTATTAAAAAATCTTAATCCTTTCAGTACTTATGAGCTTCTGAAGTTTAGGTTGTTCTTTTCTGTCTAAGTAATCTCTGATGACACGTGTCTCGGGAACCGCCCAGTTTAGAAGAGGTTTGCTATGGGAATTTGCTTCTAAACTGGGCATTTCCCGAGACAGGTGTCATCAGAGAGGACTTAGACAGAAAAGAACAACCTTAACTTCAGAAGCTCATAAGTACTGAAAGGATTAAGATTTTTTAATAGAAGTAATTTACAAATCTGTTTAACTTTCTGGAACCAGTTGATAAATAATAAAAAAAAGTTTTTTCCTGGAATACCCCTTTAAATCCTGCAGGAACGCATGGGAAAGGAGTTCCTGCACTTTTTTAACCACAGGAACACTGTTCCCATTAGGAGTGGAAATCTTGGGTGAGTTCCCACACTTTTTTTTCCCCCAGGACTTGCCCCCTGCCCAAGATCAAAGTTTAGGCACCAACCTGTGACCTGTAATATAATATACTATAGAAGTATGTCTTGTAACCTCCTAAACTGATCTCCATACAAAACTTTGACTCAAAATTATTATTGAAAATGTTTTTTTTGCTCTTGACTAAAGGACTATGTTAGCCCGTTGCGTTTCCATAGGAGGCCACGTACAGTAGAATGTAGATGACAAATTCCATTTACTAAAAATCCTTTGAGGCATGACCTTGTTGCTTTGTGCCGCCTCACAGAGGTCACGACAGGACTCCAGATTATTGTATTGTAGACTTCAGCTGGGACATAATACGCCATTCATCATACTTGCTGTCACGCTCTTAATTCAGTAGTGTAACCAGCTGAAGAGCAGGTCAGAGTTCACCACGAGGCTTTCATGAAATGTCTTTTGTAGAGGGGGACGCTTCATCATGACGGCGTAAAAGTCCTCTCGGTCCTTCATTCCAGACATAGGGGGAGATTTATCAAAACCCATCACGAGGAAAAGTTGCCCAGTTGCCCATAGCAACCAATCAGATCGCTTCTATCACTTTTGAAAAGGCCTCTGAAAAATGAAAGAAGCAATCTGATTGGTTGCTATGGGCAACTCAGCAACTTTTCCATTGTTTTATTCGTAGTCAGTAATCCCGTGAAGGGTTGAGTCTGAGAGGACATCAGTAACTACAACGGACCATTGACGTAGGGCTGTGACTCTCTGGACTACAAATCCTACAATTTGAAGTCATTCAGTTGAGGAGTCCTGTACTATTGTGTCTATATTTCTAAAGGTGTCTAAGCCGTGATAAAAATCTAACACGCCTGACCTTTCTGTCCACTAATATCCTCTGTTGAGGGAGAAACGGGAAGCCACCATACGCCTTAGATAGTCAACTGTTTTTCTCACTTTACTATAAGGTGTATGAGCACCTTAAAGGGGTACCCCACTACCCCAGCGTTTAGAATATTCTGTTCCGAATGCTGGGTGCGGGCTGCGGGGGTCGTAGTTTCATGTTGTTTTTCATCTTGCAATCCACGGGATTTTAGATTTTCCACAAACCTATCCTTTAGAGGGGTTTCCATTAATTTCCCACTTTTGATGTCAGACTTACTGGCCTATAGTTGCTTGATTCCTTCCCACTACCTTTCTTGTGAATCTGCACGACATTTGCTCATTTCCAATCTTCCAGGACGACTACTAAACCTTCTTGTGTATGGAGGGATCAGGATAGATCCAACATGTATGGGCATCTTTAGATATCTGTAGATATTTGTTGGATCAAGCCAACTTTTGCTGCCAACAATCTAATATTTATAGCCAATTTGGTTTACTCCCCATTGAGAACACATGCCCCCTTGGCCTAGAAGATTGGGAAAGAAAGTTGTTCATCCACCGGGTATCTAATGTGTTTGGCTGGCCAGGCTCTACAGTGTAAGGATGCATTCACACCACGTTTTGGCTATACGGAAGCAATTGTTTTTAATCCGGCAACGAAACTGGATATGGTCCAAAAAATACACCGACAGGAGTCACTTTCTGACTCCATCTGGCTCATTGAAGTGAAAAATTTATGGCACGGGTTGCCGTATAGCCAATATGTGGTGTAAATGCTCCCTAAGGAACCTACCAAACAACTCCACAAATCTCAGCTTCTCTGAATTCTTTTAAAGGGGTACTCCACTGGCCAGTGTTTGTTGGAACTAAATGTTCCAAATGATGTTTTCGCGCTGCTGGGGTCGGCCACGCCCCTTGTGACGTTACAGCCGTGCCCCCTCAATGCATGTCTATGGGAGGGGGCGTGACTGCATCACGCCCCCTCCCATAGACTTGCATTGAGGGGGCGTGGCCGACAGTGTTCAGAACATTTAGTTCCTAACGCTGGCCAGTGGAGTACCCCTTTAAATCTAGAGCTAAAGGAGTAAGATATCGGTACTTGTCAGCTTTACATTCTCGGATTGAGAAGATGGTCCTGTGCGCTGAAGCCTGGTACATCCTGACATGTCAGACGGTATTAATTATTAACACTTTCATAGGAATTCAACTATTCACATTTGTCCTGTAGGTTGTAAGCAAACAGTGACCCCCTCCATGTGAAGCTGTACAATAGCCGAGGCTGGGGAGCTTATTATCTCCTATAATAGTGTAATAGTATTATCTCCTAATACTTCATGACACACTCACCTGCCAAACCCCATACATGCCGTGTAGATCAGAGCGCCCTCATCCTAAATATTCAAACACGTGCACAACTCAAACATGATAGCAGTCACCCAGTATATGTGGCCAATAAGGAATATTGAGACCGATAGGAGAGTGGAAAATCAGGGGCTGCAGTTTGTTTTTGTTAGTGTTTTTTTTTTTACAGCGCTATTATTATTTATAGGCCATGTCTGGTACTGCAATTAGGCCATATTTTTACACAACCCCATTGCACCATGAACTGGATGAGATTTTTAAGTTTCCCCCTTAAACATAAATGGAGTCCTGAAGGCCTATCCAACCTAGAAGAAGTCCCCACTGTGCCACCCGCTATAAACCAATGATCCCCGACCTTTGGCTCACAAGTTGCTGTGGAATTGCAACTTTTGACATGCACTGAGAGCAGCAAAGCATGCTGGGAGTTGTGAATCTGCATCTATTGTATTAGGGCTACCTATTCTTATAATTATTTATTTAGCAATGTAATGTGACTGTATGTATTCTTTAAGATTTCTACGTGTTGAGTTACCCCAGTAAGATGCTTTGTTCAAAACATAAAGCTGAATGAACTGCAGTACCAATTATGACCATTAAGGGGTGCTGTTCCATTGTCCACAGCGTATCTATGTACAATACCAAATATGGCCATTACGGCATGCTGTTTTATTGACTACAGCGTTATCTATGTGCAGTACCCATTATGACCATTGAGTGATGCCGTTCTATTGACTACAGCTATATCTATGTGCAGTACCGATTATGACCATTAAGTGATGCTGTTCTATTCACTACAGCTTTATCTATGTGCAGTACCGATTATGACCATTGAGTGATGCTGTTCTATTGACTACAGCTTTATCTATGTGCAGTACCGATTATGACCATTGAGTGATGCTGTTCTATTGACTACAGCTTTATGTGCAGTACCCATTATGACCCTTGAGTGATGCTGTTCTATTGACTACAGCTTTATCTATGTGCAGTACCCATTTTGACCATTGAGTGATGCTGTTCTATTGACTACAGCATTATCTATGTGCAGTACCGATTATGACCATTGAGTGATGCCGTTCTATTGACTACAGCTTTATCTTTGTGCAGTACCGATTATGACCATTGAGTGATGCCGTTCTATTGACTACAGCTTTATCTATGTGCAGTACCCATTTTGACCATTGAGTGATGCTGTTCCATTGACTACAGCTTTATCTATGTGCAGTACCGATTATGACCATTGAGTGATGCTGTTCTATTGACTACAGCTTTATCTATGTGCAGTACCGATTATGACCATTGAGTGATGCTGTTTATATAACTTCAGCTTTATCTATATGCAGCACCCATTATGGCCATTAAGGGATGTTGTTCCATTGACTACAGCTGTATCTATGTGCAGTACCCATTATGGCCATTGAGGGGTGCTCTTCCATTGCCTACACTTACACTGCATCTTCCATACTGAACTCTATGTAATATTTCTACAACCAGAACCATATTCAAGTCAAGGGAAGGACATAGAGGGACAGTCGGCTGTGATAAAGTAAGAACCTTAAAGGGGTTGTTCTTACCTAATAGATTGGGGTGGAGATCCTCATCTAATGGAAGAGAGACATGCAACCCAACAAGTAACATGTTCTTACCCCCTATTCTTCTATTCACAATTATGCAATCCTTTCAAGCAGCTGAAGTTTTGTGTCAAACTAAAGGACTTTAGAAGAAATTTTGCAGATTTTCCACTGATGTGCTGAAAATTGTTCCCAATTTCAAAACTGTAGCATTTTTTGGTGTCGGAAACATTGTGGATTTATTTCCCCCATTCACTATAATACATTTTACATATTGTTGTTGTCTTTAAATCTTACGCGCATAAATCAGCACTAAAATCAGCAGCGGAAAATCTGCAACAATTCTGCACCAAAATCAGCCCAATTTGCTAAAATTTTCTGTTGCAGGTTTTAGCATGAAAATGTTACAGATTTAATTTATCCCTATTTTATCTGCCTGTGGGCGTCATCTTAGGCTGTGTTCACACATTGCTTTGTTTTTTTTTGTTTTGTTTTTTTTGCAATGAATTTAAAAAGAATTGTGGCAAAAAACATCAGGGTTTAACACCAATTTAAAGGGGTACTCCGGTGGAAAACAATTCTTTTCAAATCAACTGGTGCCAGAAAGTTAAACAGATATTTAAATTACTTCTATATAAAAATCTTAATCTTTCCAGTACTTATCAGCTGCTGTATACTACAGAGGAAGTTGTGTAGTTCTTTCCGGTCTGATCACAGTGCTCTTTGATGTCATCTCTTATCATGTCAAGAACTGTCCGGAGGAGCAGAGGTTTGTTATGGAGATTTGCTTCTACTCTGGACAGTTCTTGACACGAACAGAGGTGTCAGCAGAGAGCACTGTGGTCAGACTGGTAAGAACTACACAACTTCATCTGGAGCATACATCAGCTGATAAGTACTGGAAGGATTAAGATTTTTTATATAGAAGTAATTTACAAATCCGTTTAACATTCTGGAACCAATTGATTTGAAATTTTTTTTTTCCACCGGAGTACCCCTTTAAGAAACTTCTAGCAGGGTTGCCAAGAAGAAAATGCTATATGTAAACAAGCAAGGTAAAAAAACAAAAAAAACATGCATAGACGTGAAATATTTCCTAAAACACAAAGAAACCCACCATCTCCCCCCCCCCCCCCCCCAACCATCTACATTAAGGAGTAATGTGATTGCGGAGAGCCGAGGCGGACCTGATGGAAAGTGAGAATAATAGTGGGTTTCAATCTCTCGTATGCCATCCGTCACTGTGCATTACCTGTCCCTCTGGCATGAATAGTGATTAAGTCCTGGTAAGATTCAGTCATACATAGCGCACATTATTATGGAAATGCGACATGTGTTTACATTACAATGCAGCAGCCACTTCACGGGTGTTTTTAATCTGACCATGAACCAGATACATTGCAGACAGAAGATAGCATCAATTTCAATAGACCCCTCGGAAAATTGTTCTAGGGTGCTGGTGGTGGAGGGATCGGGGGGGAATAATGCATAGAAGGCGAGAGAAAAACGTCATTATGGACTGGTAGAATCAGACATGACATTTATAGAAATACTGCCGTCACCAGTGATGAATAGAAAACAAGTAGATTCCAAGACAAATCTCCCTCAGGATCTGGATTCTACTCCATGAAAATCCATATTTATCGGCCTCAAGTGCTCATGTGCCTATATACATTCATCGTAAAGGTTGAAGGGTCCGAGGTCTCACACTTTGCTTGTTTGCATGTGTCCGTTGAATTCAGAGTTCCTTGAGGTGAGCATGGTCTCCTGCATTCGACTGCTCTTCTCTTGCCTATTTTCCGTCAGGTCGGCATCCTTGATGCCATTGCTTTTACGAAAGCAGAGAACCTTCTGAAAGCTCTGCTTGAAATTGTCCGACAGGAAGCCGTAGAGGATTGGGTTGGCGCAACTGTTGGCGTAGGACAGGATAACCACAAAGAAGTAAACGCCAACGTATGCCGGTTCCTCCGGGACAAAAAATGTTAGGTTGACTATGTTTAATATGTAGAAGGGAAGCCAACAAAACACAAAAACCGCCACGATGATGACCACCATTCTTGTGACTTTACGTTCTGATCTTCTACGTCTGGTGGATCCCACGCGAAGGCCTGAAGACTTCACCTTGATGACGATCAAAAGGTAGCAAAGGCAAATCACCAGTAAAGGTCCAAAGAAGCCCAAAACAGAGGTGTAGATTATGAATGCCGTAGACCAAATATTCACCGGCTCGGGCCAGTTGATGTTGCACGTGTGGAAGTCTTGTTGGACATCTGAGAAGATGACAACTGGTAGCACAACCAGAAAAGAAAATGTCCACACTGTGGCACTGATAAGTTTTGCCACTCGGGGTCTCCTCCACTTGGTTGATTTGATTGGATGGACCACTGCTAAATAGCGGTCAATGCTCATAACTGTAAGGCAGAAGATACTGGTAAACTGGTTTATACCATCCACCGTCAACACCAGTCTACAGAGAAAAGTTCCAAAGGGCCAATAGGAGATGGCATTTTGGGTGGCAAGGAAGGGTAGTCCTAACATAAAAAGAACATCTGCCACTGCCAGGTTCAAAATGTAGATGTTGGTAACTGTCTTCATCTTGGCATAACGGAGGACAACATAGATGACTAGAGTATTCCCACTGAGTCCAATGGCACAGACCAGCAAATAAATAAAAGGGATGAGGACAGAGCTTATCCTCGACATTGGTTCCTCCACCAATGTTTCATTACAAGTCACATTCTTGCATATGGTTATATTGGGGTCCCTCACCCAAGGCTCTATAGGAGAAGTGATTGGAAGAGATACGGGGTCCATGGTTACCTTCTTATGATCCTCTTCAAAGCAATGAGATCTGCAACATCACTGAAAAACAAGATAAATGTGACTGAACATGGGAACGACAAAATCAGTATATAACAAGGGCTTATAAATAAATATAATCCACCAGGTCACATATCTAATGAAATTCCTCCTGTACAAGTGTATTTAGCCATTGTTTAATTTCCCCTTATAAAAAAGAACATAACTACTATAATAATGCCTAACATATGCAGAAATATAACTCCTATAATGCTGCCCCCTATTTACAAGAATATAACTACTATAACACTGCTCCTATATACAAGAATATAACTACTATATACTGCCTCCTATATACAAGAATATAACTACTATAATACTGCTCCTATATACAAGAATATATCTACTATAATACTGTCTCCTATATACAAGAATATAACTACTATAATACTGCTCCTATATACAAGAATATAACTACTATAATACTGCTCCTATATACAAGAATATAGGTACTATAATACTGCTCCTATATACAAGAATATAACTACTATAATACTGCTCCTATATACAAGAATATAACTACTATAATACTGCCTCCTATATACAAGAATATAACTAATATAATACTGCTCCTATATACAAGAATATAACTACTATAATACTGTCTCCTATATACAAGAATATAACTACTATAATACTGCTCCTATATACAAGAATATAACTACTATAATACTGCTCCTATATACAAGAATATAACTACTATAATACTGCTCCTATATACAAGAATATAACTACTATAATACTGCTCCTATATACAAGAATATAACTACTATAATACTGCTCCTACTATAATACTGCTCCTATATACAAGAATATAACTACTATAATACTGCTCCTACTATAATACTGCTCCTATATACAAGAATATAACTACTATAATACTGCTCCTATATACAAGAATATAACTACTATAATACTGCTCCTACTATAATACTGCTCCTATATACAAGAATATAACTACTATAATACTGCTCCTATATACAAGAATATAACTACTATAATACTGCTCCTACTATAATACTGCTCCTATATACAAGAATATAACTACTATAATACTGCTCCTATATACAAGAATATAACTACTATAATACTGCTCCTATATACAAGAATATACCTACTATAATACTGCTCCTATATACAAGAATATAACTACTATAATACTGCTCCTATATACAAGAATATAACTACTATAATACTGCTCCTATATACAAGAATATAACTACTATAATACTGCTCCTATATACAAGAATATAACTACTATAATACTGCTCCTATATACAAGAATATAACTACTATAATACTGCTCCTATATACAAGAATTTAACTACTATAATACTGCTCCTATATACAAGAATGTAACTACTATAATACTGCTCCTATATACAAGAATATAACTACTATAATACTGCCTCCTATATACAAGAATATAACTACTATAATACTGCTCCTATATACAAGAATATAACTACTATAACACTGCTCCTTTCTTGACACAGTCCGCTCATGTTGCTGCTTTTATTAGAATACCATAGACGATGTATTTCATTAGGTAGCAGATGACTTTGTTACCCAGGCAGCATTGTGAGCAGTGAATATGAACATAACACAATCCCATCGCTGCGCTGTGATAAGTGGGAGCACCCCGGACGCCTGTTCTATTTTCCTTGCAGATACCTAAATCTGTATTCATGCTGTGAAACTGAACATCTGCCGGCTGAATCCTCCTTAGTAATATCTCCAGCAGACCGCAGACATGTATATATCAGTTGACCGCAGACCAGCGTCCGTAGATTCGGAGTCACAGGAGACGATTCATTTACTAGAGAAAATTCACTGCAGGAGAATGTGGGCAACAATTCCCAGTAAATATTAGTCTTGGAGTCATGTGACTGCCAGAAGAGTGCCCCCATATAGATAGCCAACAAAATATCACAATATATGGTGCCCATAGAGTTTTCCTAATAAACACAGAGAAGAGAGCTCCCATAAACAAGAGTAGAAGAAGGCCCCCCAGCCTAGTGCCTAGTAGAACACCTCCCTTCATACAGCCACAACATTAAAGGGGCACAGTGGAAAATATTATTATTATTTTTTTTTTTATGAACTGGTGCCAGAAAGTTAAACAGATTTGTAAGTTACTTCTATTTAAAAATCTTAATCCTTCCAGTACTTATCAGCTGCTGTATGTTCCACAGGAAGCTGTGTAGTTCTTTCCAGTCTGACCACAGTGCTCTCTGCTGACACCTCTGTCCATGTCAGGAACTGTCCAGAGCAGGAGAGGTTTGCTATGGGGATTTGCTTCTGGTGTGGACAGTTCCTGACACGGACATAGGTGTCAGCAGAGAGAACTGTGGTCAGACTGGAAAGAACTACACAACTTCTTGTGGAGCATACAGCAGCTGATCAGTACTGGAAGGATTAAGATTTTTAAAATAGAAGTAATTTACAAATCTGTGTAACTTTCTGGCACCAGTTGATTTAAAGAAAAATGTTTTCCAGTGGAGTACCCCTTTAAGTATCAGGGAACCAGGACGTGAATTTTAGTTGTTTGATTGAATTTACTGTGTACATATTGATCGATCTATTCTAAGGAGACTTCCAGACAGCTTGGGAAGATAGTGGAAACTTCACTTTTTTTCTAATTTAAAGGGGTACTCCAGTGAAAAACTTTTTCTTAAATCAACTGGTGTCAGAAAGTTAAACAGATGTGTAAATTACTTCTATTAAAAAAATCTTAATCCTTCCAGTACTTATTAGCTGCTGAATACTACAGAGGAAATTATTTTCTTTTTGGAACACGGAGCTCTCTGCTGAATCACGAGCACAGTGCTCTCTGCTGACATCTCTGCCCATTTTAAGAACTGTCCAGAGTAGAAGAAAATCCCCATAGCAAACAAATGCTGCTCTGGACAGTTCCTAAAATGGACAGAGGTGTCAGCAGAGAGCACTGTGCTTGTGATGTCAACAGAGAGCTCTGTGTTCCAAAAAGAAAATAATTTCCTCTGTAGTATTCAGCAGCTAATAAGTACTGTAAGGATTAAGATTTTTTAATAGAAGTATGTTACAAATCTGTTTAACTTTCTGTTTAACCAGTTCATAAAAAAAAAAAAAAAATAGTTTTCCAGGGGAGTACCCCATTAATTTTGTTGAAACATGGGTTTAGCCAGTCCAACAAGGCCTAGACCTAGGGCAGAACTTTATCAAGGGGGCGGCAGCTGGGAACAGGATTATTATTATTATTATTATTATATATTTTTCAATATTTAGCTGCTGCCACAAACTTCAGACAACTCACTCCCCGGAAGGGGAGGGGGCAGGGGAGGAGTACTGATGACACTGTGACAGCCGTCTGATGACAATAGATAGCCGCAACAGCCCATGACAATAGATAGCCGCAACAGCGCATGACAATAGATAGCCGCAACAGCGCATTTTTAAAAATAAATTATTTTAATTTCACCCTGATGTTGTAAGGACTCTTATTTTATTATTTTAAAGTGTTACTTAGTAAGAATTAGTAAAAAATTTTTTTTTTAAATGCCTAAATCAGTGTAGTAATGTGCCCAAAGACCTGTATGTATATTAATATGCATGTGCTAATATGTAAAATACCTTTTGATCTATGTATATCTGTGATAAGTCTTCTGAATTCCATTCAGAGTCTGGGGGTGTTTCCCCTGGAGCATGATGAGCTTCTCTCCTTCCCCTCCCCTCTCCCCTTTCATGAGGTCTGCACAAACATTTTTACTTTTGCAAAGGATATTAGCTGAATGCATGCTGTATATAACTATTGCAACCATGTGACATTATATGGTGCAAGGACAGAAGAAAAACCTGCCAAAAAACTAAGGTTTTTGCATTTCCACAGCTTTGTAACCAAAGTGCATGCTTTTTATAGCCTTAAAGCCGCCATGTGGAACCTATATGATGCAAATACATAAGAAATAAGATCGTAAAGTGACCAAAGAGAAACCATTTTGCATATAAATAATAGTTTAGCACCTTGTATTGCTTGTAACTCTGCATGGGAATGCTTCTCTTCTTAAAGACTGCAAGCTGTCTGGATCTTGTCTGTGCTCTGAGGCACAGCATGGAGATAACCACACCTCCCTCCCCCTCCCCTCAGAGATTTTGGTCCTTTAAAAAAAATAAAAAATAAAGGACCAAAAGGCTGAATTTTCTAGGTACGTTTGTAGAAGAGGCCCCTAGTGGGCATTTTTTAAACCTGTTTTTCAAATCTTCAAATCTTCAGAAATCAAATTGTTTAATAAAGTATATTAGGAAAATGCTTAATTTTTAAGGAAGTATTACATGGAAAAAGTTGTTTCTAATGACAGTAACACTTTGAAGAACAGGTGCATCATTTTAAATAGTACACAAAATAACAAAATCTACAAATTGGCACTCAATATCAGTGTTCAATGTGCAGAGGAAAAGTGGGGCCCAAAGAAAAAAGGGTGGAGCAAAAAGAGGAAAGGGTGAGGCATAAAGGAGGAAGGTGGGGCCCAAGGAGGAAAGGGTGGGGTATATAGGAGGAAGGTGGGGCCCAAGGAGGAAAGGGTGGGGTATATAGGAGGAAGGTGGGGCCCAAGGAGGAAAGGGTGGGGTATATAGGAGGAAGGTGGGGCCCAAGGAGGAAAGGGTGGGGTATATAGGAGGAAGGTGGGGCCCAAGGAGGAAAAAGTGGAGCATACAGAAGGAAGATGGGGACCAAAGAGGAAAGGGTAGAGTATGAAAGAGAAAGGTGGGGCCCAAAGAGGAAAGGGAATGGGCATAAAGGAGGAAAGTGGGGCCCAAAGATGAAAGGGTAGGGCATAAAGGAGGAAGGTGGGCCCCGAAAGAGGGAAGGGTGGAGCATAAAGAAGGAAGGTGGAGTCTCAAGACAAATGGGTGGAGTACAAATAAGAAAGGTGGTGCCCACCAAGAAATAAGGGTCCAGCATAAAGAAGAAATGTGGGGCCAAAAGAGGAAAGGGTAGAGCATAAAGGAGGAAGGTGGGGCACAAACTAGGAAAGGATGGAGCAATAAAGGGGTATTCCAGAATGTTTTTTATTTGACAGGGGCTGTAAAGTTCGTGTAGTACATAATATAGTGTCTGTTTCTGTGTGTGACGGTTTTCTCACAATTCTTCTGTGATTTTCACCCCAATATTTATTTTTAACACCATACAAAATGACTGTTGTCTCAGATTTTTCCCAGCTTGCAATGTGGCCGAGACCTGACATCACTAGTCAGCTGATCACAGGGAGCCTGTCTGCTTCAATGGGTGGAGGGATCACTTGGTGGGAGAGAGAACAATCTGCAACTAATGCAACAGCTGTAGGCACCCTGATTGAAAACCACAGGTCTTTTGTTTCAAAAGGTGGAGTGGCTGATGTGTGAGAGGGAGGAAAATGGAATTGTGGGATTTGTAGTCAAAGAAACATAAGTCAAACAGGAAATACAAGTTCACAAAAAGCTAGCCACAGTGTTTTGGTAATCTCACAACATAGCCATTTAGCCCCAAGACAAGCGCAGATCCTTCCTAATCATGTCCATTACTGTCTGCCAGGTACATACTAAAATCACCTTATGGTGGAGAAACCCTTTAAGAAGGAAGTTGGGGCTCAAGGAGGAAAGGGTGGAACATAAAGGAGGAAGGTGGGGCCCAAAGAGAGAAGAGTGGGGAATAAAGGAACAAGGTGGGACAAAAAGGAAGGAAAAAAAGAGGAAGGGGTGAATTTTATAGATTAAGTGGTGGGTCTCAAAGAGAAAAAAGGAGGATCTTGATAAGAAGGGGAGGGCAAATTTAGATTATCTTATCCAGGACAGCACCAAACCTAAATACACCACATGGCTTTAGTCTGTCAATGTGCTGCCCATTGTGTTGGATTGTCAATACAACCCTCTTCTCTATATACTGCTATATACTACTATTTACACCGCAGGAGAAATGCTAGCACAGGCTTCCAGTATCCGTATACACTGCTATATACTACTATATACACCGCAGGAGAAATGCTAGCACAGGCTTCCAGTATCCGTATACACTGCTATATACTACTATATACACCGCAGGAGAAATGCTAGCACAGGCTTCCAGTATCCGTATACACTGCTATATACTACTATATACACCGCAGGAGAAATGCTAGTACAGGCTTCCAGTATCTGTATACACTGCTATATACTACTATATACACCGCAGGAGAAATGCTAGCACAGGCTTCCAGTATCCGTATATACTGCTATATACTACTATATACACCGCATGAGAAATGCTAGCACAGGATTCCAGTATCCGTATACACTGCTGTATACTACTATATACACAGCAGGAGAAATGCTAGCACAGGCTTCTAGTATACGTATACACTGCTATATACTACTATATACACCGCAGGAGAAATGCTAGCACAGTCTTCCAGTATCTGTATACACTGTTGTATACTACTATATACACCGCAGGAGAAATGCTAGCACAGGATTCCAGTATCCGTATACACTGCTATATACTACTATATACACCGCAGGAGAAATGCTAGCACAGGCTTCCAGTATCTGTATACACTGCTATATACTACTATATGCACCGCAGGAGAAATGCTAGCACAGGATTCCAGTATCCGTATACACTGCTATATACTACTATATACACCGCAGGAGAAATGCTAGCACAGGATTCCAGTATCCGTATACACTGCTATATACTACTATATACACTGCAGGAGAAATGCCAGCACAGGCTTCCAGTATCCGTAGTTTCAGGTGCTGCACATCTCGTATCTTCACAGCATAGACAATTGCCCTCAGAGGACCCCAAAGACAAAAGTCTAAGGGGGTCAGATCGGGAGACCTTGGGGGCCATTCAACTGACCCACGACGACCAATCCACTTTCCAGGAAACTGTTCATCTAGGAATGCTCGGACCTGACACCCATAATGTGGAGGTCACCATCTTGCTGGAAAAACTTAGGGAACGTGCAGCTTCAGTGCATAAAGAGGGAAACACATCAAAGTGGATTGGTCATCGTGGGCCAGTTGAATGGCCTCCAAGGTCTCCCGATCTGACCCCCTTAGACTTTTATCTTTGAGGTCATCTGAGGGCAATTGTCTATGCTGTGAAGATACGAGATGTGCAGCACCTGAAACTACGGATACTGGAAGCCTGTGCTAGCATTTCTCCTGCGGTGTATATAGTAGTATATAGCAGTGTATACGGATACTGGAAGCCTGTGCTAGCATTTCTCCTGCGGTGTATATAGCAGTATATAGCAGTGTATACGGATACTGGAAGCCCGTGCTAGCATTTCTCCTGCGGTGTATATAGTAGTATATAGCAGTATATAGAGAAGAGGGTTGCATTGACAATCCAACACAATGGGCAGCACATTGAACACATTTTATAAGTGGTCAGAAACTTGTAAATAACTCATGAAAGAATAAAGTTACATTAAAACCAAGCACATCATTGTTTTTCTTGTGAAATTCCCAATAAGTTTGATGTGTCACATGACCCTCTTCCTATTGAAAAAACACAAAATGGCCGACTTCAAAATGGCCGCCATGATCACCACCCATCTTGAAAAGTTCCCCCCCTCACATATACTAATGTTGCACAAACAGGAAGTTAATAACCAACCATTCCCATTTTATAAAGGTGTATCCATGTAAATGGCCCACCCTGTATATTGATGTCCACTGTTGACTCTCTCCATCACTGTTAAATAATAAATTGTACACCCCTGCCACGCCCTAGGCAGCTGCCTACGCCACCGACCCCTCTTTCCAGCCCTTTACATATATTGGGTAAATAATAGCTTTTCCTACCGGATACAATGCTACAAAAAAGACCTTATTCAACCCAAACGTTAATCAGCTCGAAATTTCCTTTTCGGCACTGCTTCATGGAGGAGAAGAATCGCCGCGTAAGGGTTTCTCGGTTGCGCCGCTCTTATACTGGTAACATAGTAACATGAATGGATAGCTTCATATCAAAGCCTGTTTCCACCCAGTGTGGGACTATTCGACTGCCTATAATTACTACTACCCAGCTCGCCCGCCTACTGCTCGGCTTACAGCGTGTCCTGCCAACTCATTACGAGCCGCGTTCTATCATTATTCCCACTCACTTTCCTATCTGCGGGGGATGGAGAGGGGGGTGGGGCACAAATTTTTCAAACTCATCTCTGTAGTATAATAAAAGGATCTGCAGTATGTGCTCATAGCTGGGGACAAAAATGTACCATTTTGGGACCATGGACCCTTTTTTGGCCAAGTTCCGGTATCTCTTGGCTTGGGCAGATTTTATATCTAGGCCCTAGGTCTCCAAACAGTGGACCACCAGATAATACAAAACTACAACTCCCAGCATGCCTGGACAGCCAACGGCTGTCCGGGCATGCTGGGAGTCGTAGCTTTGCACTATCTGGAGGTGCACAGTTTGGAGACCACTGGTTATCCATTTCTATGGGGCAAGAGAAGTGAGAAACCCCTTGGGTGCTCTGCAGGGGTGGGTGTTTATATTTGTTACCTTTAACTCCTTGACCTGCCCTGAAGTTCTTTTTTGTCCACAACTTATTCCCAGTATCTAGACAACCTCAGCCTTCTTCATTTTCCTCATTTAGTAAACCAAAAAAAGCCTAAAGTAATAGAGGAGGCCCCTTGTTCAAGAACCTCATCTCTTGGCCAGAGTGGAGATTGGCTAAGAGATGCAGGACCTGGTGATCCATTGGTGTGAATGGGCACAGTGTAATGCTTCAATTCCCCTGTAGAGGTGCTGCAGGGAAATGGAACACTTACTTCCAGGTTTTCCTGCATAATACAGATAATCGCTAAGGTCCCAAGCAGAGGGCACTAAGATCTGTCAAGGGACGCTCCTGACAAATAGGAACTGTATGGTAACTGGTAAATGGAAAGAGCTGCCGGAAATTTCATAGAGCAGCAGGAAATGCTAGTAGAATGCTTGGATGTATAGGGAGAGGTATTAGCAGTAGAAAGAGGGGAAATGCTCATGGGTGTTTAGGGATATGTATTATCAGTAGATAGAGAAGTGCTCATGGGTGTATACGGAGAGATATTAGCAGTAGAGGATAGTGCTCATAGGCGTACAGGGAGAGGTATTAGCAGTAGAATGAGGGAAGTGCTCATGCGTGTATAGGGAGAGGTATAAGCAGTAGAGGGGGAAGTGCTCATTGGTATATAGGGATAGGTATTAGCAGTAGAAAGAGGGAAGTGCTCATGGGTGTATAGGGAGAGGTATTAGCAGTAGAGAGGGAAGTGCTCATTGGTATATAGGGATAGGTATTAGCAGTAGAAAGAGGGAAGTGCTCATGGGTGTATAGGGAGAGGTATTAGCAGTAGAGAGGGTAGTGCTCATGTGTGTATAGGGACAGGTATTAGCAGTAGAGAGGGAAGTGCTCATGGGTGTATGGGGAGAGGGATTAGCAGTAGAGGGAAGTGCTAATGGGTGTATAGTGAGAGGTGTTAGCAGTAGAGAGGGAAGTGCTCATGGGTATATTGGGAGAGGTGTTAGCAGAAGAGAGGGAAGTGCTAATGGGTGTATAGGAAGAGGTATTAGCAGTAGAGAGGGAAGTGCTCATTGGTGGATAGGGAGAGGTGTTAGCAGTAGAGAGGGAAGTGCTCATGGTGTATAGGAAGAGGTATTTGCTGTAGAGAGGGAAGTGATCATTGGTGTATAGGGAGAGGTGTTAGCAGTAGAGAGGGAAGTGCTCATGGTGTATAGGAAGAGGTATTTGCTGTAGAGAGGGAAGTGCTCATGGGTGTATAGGAAGAGGTATTAGCAGTAGAAAGAGGGAAGTGCTCATGCCATGTCAAGGTTTATCTTTGTTGGAGTGATTATGGGAAACTACCTTGTTTCCAAGGGTGGACATCACATTAAGACGTTTATGGAGGCCACTGAGGAAAATAACCCACTATACAAAGATCCTACTTTCTTTCCAATTGGTGGAGTGACTACACCAGACTTATCCCCTACAAAGGGTTACATAGTGGTATCACAAGAGTTGCACATAGTGGGAAACTACCTTGTATCTAAGGGTGGACATCACATGGGTAGGGATATGGAGCCCACTGAGAAGAAGACCCAACATGGTAGTCTACATACAAAAACCATATTTATCCAGATCACCTTGGGTCCTTCTAACCTCAAGGTCCTGGCCTCTGCCGGGCCTCACCCAAAGCTGTCACCGGCCCTTTCTACCGTCCACAAGTATTTTCTTGCTCTTGGAAGCTCAAGAAGGGATTATTAAAACTAATGGAAAAAGAAGGCGGGAGAAAAGGACGTCTAATATTAGATCTGCTTAGGTAATTCTGGTAAGTGAGCGCACTTCTTTTTCAAGGAATTGTCCATTTGCTCATGAAGTGTAATGATAGCATGGAAGAGAACCTATAAATATTACCGGGAGAGCTTTCAAATGGAATAATTGCAAAGTAGTGATATCCTCTAATGTAAAAGCATGCTTCAGCGCACTCCGCCAGCGAGGGTTCAAAGAGCGAACAATCAGCCGGGCACCGGGACAATGGGACGGCTGAAGCCGAAGCTCGGGAACAGGCGGATTATTAAGAAGACATTACACTCCATAGGCTTCTTGTTTGCACAAGTACACACAATGCTCCCCTTTACTGCCTGTCACAGCTACACAATGAAGACGTGAAAGGCAACTCCACTCGAAATGCGTAAATCCTCTAAGGCTGTATTTATAGATCTTTGGTTTACGGTCGTGTGCAGCTGCTTTAACCATTTCATGACTCATCTCATTCATTCTGACCATGCACTAGCTATGCTTATTCTCATACGTGATGGTTTTGTGGTGGTCACAGCTCCTCCGCTAGACTTGACCCCCGACCTCTTTGTTTGCTAACATTGCAGGTTCCATTATAAAACTGAGTAAAGCGATGCCGCCCCTGCTATTGTGCATCCGACCATGGCCCCTATGTTCCTTTCTAATTCAAAGGCCCCCTACTATTAAATGAAATACAAAACTCAACAACAGTGGATTCAAATGATTGGCGCCCTGCCACGCTGAATACCATTTTCCCACTCTAAATACCATTTTTCTCTCATTCTTAAATGGGTACTCTGATTAAACTTAATTTTTTTAATTAAAAAGATTATGCCAAAAATAAATATCTCTCTAATATATGTTAATTAAAAAAAAAACTTGTTTTCACTGTTTTTTTTACATTAGAAAACCTGGCCACTAGGTGTCACCCTATATGGCTCAGGAATCCTTCCCCCCCCCCCCCCTCACGTTGAGCACGCCAGGCAGCATGGTCCAGCGTGGTCCGAAATGCTCGTCCTCAGCTCGCTCTCTGTCTGTATATGAAGCAGGCAGAGAGCGAGCACAGTGCTCATGTAATGTAATTTAAATATCCCCGCCCCCAGCATTTCCCTCTTCTCAGTTCAGCTTGTGTGTGCGCGGCGCCTGTAATTTAAATATCCCCGCCCCCTGCATCTCCCTCTTCTCAGTTCAGCTTGTGTGTGCGTGGCGCCTGTAATTTTAATATCCCCACCTCCTGCATCTCCCTCTTCCCAGTGCAGGGGGCCGGGCGGAAGCCGGCCGGCCAGGCCTCAGATGACGTTGTGCCTGCCGGGCCACGCCCACTCCCTGCCCTCCGCAGAGAGCTCAACACTGAAGAGGCTATATAAAAGGTATTTTAATGGGGTTTTAGAAAAAAATAAATACAGGGATAGAAGTAGTTAGTGTCAGGGACAGATGGGGAGGGGGATTAGGGAAAGTTCAGTTAATGATAGCTACTCTTTAAAGGTTGACAAAACCAGACTACTAACCCTTTAAAGGGGTACTTCACCCCTAGACATCTTATCCCTTATCCCCAGTGGCGGGACTTCCGCAATCTCGGCTGCGGCACCCCAGACATCTGGTGCACGAAACGAACTTTGCTCCGTGCCGAATGACTGGTGATGCAGGGCGAAGGCTTGTGATGTCACGCCCGTGCCCCCTCAATGCAAGTCTATGGGAGGGGGCGTGATGGCTGCCACGCCCCCTCCCATAGACTTGCATTAAGAGGGTGTGGCTGTGACATCACAAGCAGTCCGTGACGTCACAAGCTTAGGGCGCTGCACCCGAAGCTCTAAACGAATGCTGGGTGCAGCAGGGAGATCACCCCCCCCCCCCCCCTTTGGATAGGGGATAAGATCTCTAGGGGCGGAGTACCCCTTTAAAAGGATCAACCACTTTTTACAATCTCTCTGTGAAACAAACTCACCTGGTCACAGGTCGATACTTTTCTGGGTCTCCCAATGATCAGCTGCAACCTGGCAGCAACTGTGCAATTTCCCTGCAGCTTCCCCGGAGGCGAAATAAGGCATTACACATTGAAAAAAAAAACAATGGACCATGTGTGAAACATGCGGAGTCACACTTAGAAGTTGTAAGCAGGAATCCCCCCTCTACTTACTCAGAACGCCCTAATAATGTATTTTCTAAGCTAAAAAATAACCCTTTTAAGTCAACAACTTCAATGACTGTAATTCCTCTTCAAATGTCCTTAACAGCTGTAAATCCGCCCTAAACCTCTTCACCCTTAGCTGGAGGAGGGATAAAGATTACAAACTCTTGTAAAGTTTCTTCACTTCACTTTTGCTGCCCAGAGTGACAGGTGGACATCACTATTGTCTCCAGCGCTCGGAGGTGAAGGTTTTACAATAATCACATCCTGGGGCGTAACGTACGTTGCATTGTGTGCGGAGCTCCATAGTGACTGCTCCGATCTGCTCAAAACCGACAATTAGACTATTATAGACACGACTCTCAACAATACAACCAATGGACCTTTTTTTTTCTTTTCTTGGAACTTTTTGAAAACTGTACGAAAATATCCAAAAATTCTACACCAAAAATTCACATTATTTTCACCTTCTAATGTAGAAAATACCTTAGCACTAGATGTGTTGGGGCTCTGGGTAAGAGGAGAAGCAATATGGACAAGGAAAACTGCTCGGTCAATTTTTTTGTTTAGGAATGTTCTCTTATTTATTTGCTTACATTATGTTGCCTGTGGAGAGAGGAGGAGCTATGCTTGTTCACAGCACCCACAGGGAATGAGTATAGGACCAACCTGATCTGGGGTTACCCCTTACTCTAAGGACTCCATCATTGTACCCTGAAATTGTGTTCCATCTGGAAGAAGCAACTGTGAAATTTCCCTGCAGCTCCCCCAGAGCCAAAATGAGGCATTACACAATGGAAATCAATGGATCGTGCATGGAATATCTGTAATCGACATGACTCACAGCCAATATTTGCAATAGACCTTTTTGAAGCTATGCGAAAAAATTCAAAATTCACCTGCTTTCCACTTTCCAATGGTAAAAAATACGTTAGGACTAGATATTTTGGGGCCACGAGTAAAGATACTGAAGGGGCCACAAACTTTTTAGGAACCCTCTTTCGCTTGTTTGCTCACATTGTGCTGCTTGTGGAGAGAGGTGGTTCATAGCACCAATAGGGAAACAACTACAGGGCTAACCTGCTCTGGGGTTAACCCCTTCTCTAAGGACCCAATCACAGTGCTCTATAACTATGCACCGTCTTCTGTATAAATATCATTCGCAGTGCATCTATGTTCATTGGGGGTTTTCCCCTCTTCCTCCTCGTCAATGTTTCAAGTCAAGAAGGGAAAAAATGATTAACAAAAATGTGACAAAAATAGTTATTTTATTATTTTTGCTCAGTCTCTATTTTTGATGGAGTTCCCCTTTAAGTATATTGACATTTATAGGATACCAAGACCAGTGCTTTTTCTATTTCTCATCCTGGACTCTCTCTCTCTGCTATCACCAAACAATAAATATCATCTCTGCTTTATAGACGCTTTTCTAGGAATCAATGTGTGGATCTGAGACTCCGATAATCATCTGAACGCTATGTGATGTTATAGTTGGCAACACTCTGCCCTCTAGTGGCCATTACCTGTATGTGCTTCACAGAAAATCTTGTTCTCTTTATGTAGACATGAAGGCTTTGTGAAATGTATAGATGGAAAGTGAATTGTAAACTTTTCCCTTTTGACTAATTGTAGGAAGTTTATGAAATTGTTATCTCTTAATCCACTTAACCCCATCTATGGGACCATCAATGATCTCAAATGCCAGGGTTATTTCTCATTTACAAGGTGTCATACATACAGTGGGGCAGCAGTTTACACATAGAACTGGGGGAGGTGTATAACTAATGTACAGTGCGGCAAAAGATTATTTTGTCAGCCACCAATTGTGCAAGTTCTCCCACTTAAAAAGATGAGAGAGGCTGTAATTTTTATCATAGGTATGATAGGCTCTCACAGACCTGTAACTTCTTCTTTAAGGGTCTCCTCTGTCCTCCACTCATTACCTGTATTAATGGCTCCTGTTTGAACTTGTTATCAGTATAAAAGACACCTGTCCACAACCTCAAACAGTCACACTCCAAACTCCACTATGGCCAAGACAAAAGAGCTGTCGAAGGACACCAGAAACAAAATTGTAGACCTGCACCAGGCTGGGAAGACTGAATCTGCAATAGGCAAGCAGCTTGGTGTGAAGAAATCCACTGTGGGAGCAATTATTAGAAAATGGAAGACATACAAGATCACTGATAATCTCCATCGATCTGGGGCTCCACGCAAGATCTCACCCGTGGTGTCAAAACGATCACAAGAACAGTGAGCAAAAATCCCAGAACCCCACAGGGGACCTAGTGAATGACCTGCAGAGAGCTGGGACCAAAGTAACAAAGGCTACAATCAGTAACACACTATGCCGCCAGGGAGTCAAATCATGTAGTGCCAGACGTGTCCCCCTGCTTAAGCCAGTACATGTCCGGGCCTGTCTGAAGTTTGCTAGAGAGCATTTGGATGATCCAGAAGAGTATTTGGAGAATGTCATATGGTCAGATGAAACCAAAGTAGAACTTTTTGGTTAAAAACTCAACTCATTGGGGTTTATTAACTAACGTGATCCCAACTCTTTATTGTCAGGATTTGCGCCCGAATTGTGTTGCACGTTCCATGCGGCACAATTTGCCACCAAAAAAACCAAAACCCTCCATTTTACAAGAAAAACCCCAAAAAGGGTCGTGGCAATGGGAGAAAGTGGGCGTGGCCACTGAGACTGTGGGCGTGGCCCAACAGAAGGAGCATGGCCCCAACAGTTTTGAAAAATCCCAACATATTTACTAAGGTTTCCAAAGAAAATGGGGTGGATTTGATCTGAGGAAAACCCCACAGATCAGAACAGTTGTAAAAAAAAAAGCAAAGTGTAGGGAAAGTGCAAAATGTAAGGAAACCTTAGTAAATACCTTGGGAAAATACCTGTCGGGAATCAAAATCCACAAAGAAAACCCTATTGTGTTTGGAGGAGAAAGAATGCTGAGTTGCTTCCAAAGAACACCATACCTACTGTGAAGCCTGAGGGTGGAAACTTCATGTTTTGGGGCTGTTTTTCTGCTAAGGGACCAGGATGACTGATCCGTGTAAAGGAAAGAATGAATGGGGCCATGTATTGTGAGATTTTGAGTGAAAACCTTCCATCAGCAAGGGCATTGAAGATGAAACGTGGCTGGGTCTTTCATCATGACAATGATTCCAAACACTCTGCCTGGGCAACGAAGGGGTGGCTTTGTAAGAAGCATTTCAAGGTCCTGGAGTGGCCTAGCCAGTCTCCAGATCTCAACCCCACAGAAAACCTTTGGAGGGAGTTAAAAGTCTGTGTTGTATAGTGACAGCCCCAAAACATCACTGCTCTAGAGGAGATCTGCATAGAGGAATGGGCCAAAATACCAGCAACAGTGTGTGAAAACCTTGTGAAGACTTACAGAAAACGTGTGACCTCTGTCATTGCCAACAAAGGGTATATAGCAAAGTATTGAGATGAACTTTTGTTATTGACCAAATACTTATTTTCCACCATAATTTGCTAATAGATTCTTTAAAAATCAGACAATGTGATTTTATGGATTTTTTTTTCTCATTCTGTCTCTCATAGTTGAGGTTATAACCTATGATGATAATTACAGCCTCTCATCTTTATAAGGGGGAGAACTTGCACAATTGGTGGCTGACTAAATACTTTTTTGCCCCACTGTACGCTGTAACCTCTGTAGGTCAGTGATTGTACCAACTACAGAGCTCCATTCTATGAGATTGTATCACACATGTTAAGCTTAGATACACCAGATACACATCTCCAGTGGAGATTTATGAAAACCTGTCCAGAGGAAAAGTTGCCCAGTTGCCCATAGCAGCCAATCAGATCACTTCTTTCATTTTTAACGAGGCCTCTGAAAAATGAAAGAAACAATCTGATTGGTTGCTATGGGCAACTGCACCACTCTTCCTCTACACAGGTTTGATAAATCTCCACCAATATCTCTGCTGGCTTATTCCAGTGTGATAGATAGAAAGATAGATAGATAGATATAAGATAGCTAGATAGATAGATATAAGATAGATATGAGATAGATAGATAGATATGAGATAGAAAGATATGAGATATGAGATAGATAGATATGAGATAGATAGATAGATATGAGATAGATAGATATGAGATAGATATGAGATAGATAGATATGAGATAGATATGAGATAGATAAATAGATATATATGAGATAGATAGATAGATACAGCAACAGGAGACTACAGCAGCACACTGCTAGCACAAAGATATAGATAAAACATGAGTATATAGATACAACATGAAAAGCTATACAGCTATGGTGCATTAGTAAAATAGTGAGATACTTAGCTTGCAATTTGGCGGCCAAATAGCTTGGACCGTCCCACCACGGTAAGGTGATCTCATTGGGACGGACCCTACACTATGAATATGCCTCTGTGTGAATAGATCAGCAGGCATTGCAGGATCTGGAACATCCAAATCACCTTATATACACCTGATAGAAGTGGGTGGGGTGAAAGAACCAACATGGAGGTAGCCACTCCCCCGTATGTGTACTACAAACAAAGAATAAGTACTCATGTTTTATCTATGGGGGGAGATTTATCAAAACCCGTCCAGAGGAACAGTTGCTGAGTTGCCCATAGCAACCAATCAGATTGCTTCTTTTATTTTTCAGAGGCCTTTTCAGAAATGAAAGCAGTGATCTGATTGGTTGCTATGGACAACTCAGCAACTTTTCCTCTGGACGGGTTTTGATAAATCTTCCCCTATATCTTTGTGCTAGCAGTGTGCTGCTATATATTCCTGTTGCTGTATATTTAGCCCAGCAGCCTGCACCTGTAAGCCAGGTCTATATAATAGTTTGGAATCAATAGTGCTGGCCAACTTATTCTTTGTTTAGATAGATAGATAGATAGATATGAGAGATAGATAGATAGATATGAGAGATAGATAGATAGATATGAGATAGATATGAGATAGATTAGATATGATATAGATACTAGTGTTGAGCGGCATAGGCCATATTCGAATTCGCGAATATTCGCGAATATATAGACTAATATTCGTCATATATTCGCGAATATTCGCATATTCGTTATATGCCCGTTTTATTTTCGCATATGCGAAAATACACGTATGCGAAAATTAACGCATGTGAAAATTCGCGTATGCGAAAATGTACATATGCTAATTTTCGCATATGCGAATTTTCGCACGCCAGTCTCATACAGTGGTATTACAGCCTTCTTTACACCACACAAGCTGGAAGCAGAGAGGGATGATCACTGTGATGTGTACTGTGAAGAAAAAAAAAAAAAAAAAAAAAAAAAAACGAATATTCGTAATTACAAATATATAGCGCTATATTCGCGAAATTCGCGAATTCGCGAATATGCGATATTCGCGAATAATATTCGCATTGCGAATATTCGCGAGCAACACTAATAGATACATAGATAGACAGACAGATATGAGATAGATAGAAAGATAGATATGAGATAGATAGATATGAGATAGATATTAGATAGACAGATAGATAGATATGAGATAGATATTAGATATACAGATATGAGATAGATAGGAGATAGATAGATAGATAGATATGATATAGATAGATATGAGATAGATAGATAGACAGATAGATATCGGATAGATACAGCAAAAGACGACCATAGCACTTACAGATGAGGTCGAGTAGATTTATTCCATTTGCCAACCGTGTTGTAATGGAATAAAGTTACTCTTTCACCTCATCTGTGAGTGCTATGGTTGTCTTTTGCTGTATCTTTCCGATATCTGTCTCTCTATCTATCTATCTATCTATCTCCTATCTATCTCATATCTGTATATCTAATATCTATCTCATATCTATCTGTCTATCTAATATCTATCTCATATCTATCTATCTCATATCTATCTATCTCATATCTATCTATCTCATATCTATCTATCTCATATCTATCTACCCATCTATCTCATATCTATCTATCTCATATCTATCTATCTATCTATCTATCTATCTCATATCTATCTATCTATCTCATATCTATCTATCTCATATCTATCTATCTCATATCTATCTACCCATCTATCTCATATCTATCTATCTCATATCTATCTATCTCATATCTATCTATCTATCTATCTATCTCATATCTATCTATCTCATATCTATCTATCTCATATCTATCTATCTATCTATCTCATATCTATCTATCTATCTATCTATATATCTATCTATCTCATATCTATCTATCTATCTATCTATCTATCTAAATACAAATGCAGAAGGCAGCACAACCAAAGCAGGACCACAATGAAGTTGGGGGGTGCCAGCAGAGAATCACAGTCCCAGTCGCAGACTGTATATAGATCCAAAATAGCAAAGTCCAGCAGCACTCCCAAAGAGTAAGGTGAAAAAAACACAAAGTGCGTTATTGACCCATGTGGATACAATGTTTCAACGGCCAGAGGCGTTGCTAGGGTTGGTGTCACCCGGTGCGGTAGAAAATGGTGTCACCCCATACCTAACCCCCCCCCCACATAAAAGTTTTTAGCCTGTTGTGACGGATGCCACTGGTGTAGCGCATTGTGAAAAATTCCAGTATAATAATTAAATATACCAATTGCCACAGAATGGAAAAGCGCTAAAAAGGTTTTCACCATTTAAAACTACAACTCCCAGAATTACTTAAATGGGTACTCCGCTGGAAATTATTTTCTTTTGAATCAACTGGTGCCAGGAAGTTAAAATCTGAATCCTTCAAGTAAGTAATTTACAAACCTGTTTAACTTTCTGGCACCAGTTGATTCAAAAGAAAATGTTTTGCAGCGGAGTACCCCTTTAAGCAGTGGTGAGGTTATGCTGGGAGTTAAGTTTCACTCATCTAACTGCAGAACTTACAAGTGACTATAGCTCTGATAGGACATAATGAGGAGAATACACAATGATATCAGTGACTACAGGTGACGTCTTCTCTATAGTGAGGAGAATACACAATGATATCAGTGACTACAGGTGACGTCTTCTCTATAGTGAGGAGAATACACAATGATATCAGTGACTACAGGTGACGTCTTCTCTATAGTGAGGAGAATACACAATGATATCAGTGACTACAGGTGACGTCTTCTCTATAGTGAGGAGAATACACAATGATATCAGTGACTACAGGTGACGTCTTCTCTATAGTGAGGAGAATACACAATAATATCAGTGACTACAGGTGACGTCTTCTCTATAGTGAGGAGAATACACAATGATGTCAGTGATTACAGGTGACGTCTTCTCTATAGTGAGGACAATACACAATGATATCAGTGATTACAGGTGACGTCTTCTCTATAGTGAGGAGAATACACAATGATATCAGTGACTACAGGTGACGTCTTCTCTATAGTGAGGAGAATACACAATGATATCAGTGACTACAGGTGACGTCTTCTCTATAGTGAGGAGAATACACAATGATATCAGTGACTACAGGTGACATCTCTATAGTGAGGAGAATACACAATATCAGTGATTACAGGTGACGTCTTCTCTATAGTGAGGACAATACACAATAATATCAGTGACTACAGGTGACATCTCTATAGTAAGGAGAATACACAATGATATCAGTGACTACAGGTGACGTCTTCTCTATAGTCTTTCCTTATCTAATTCAGATGGAACATACCACCGGGTCCAGCTAAATGTTCTCTCTGCAGAATGTGACGCCCAGATGTCTCCTCACTATGTCAGCGCATTCTGATCCTCTATATGAAAATAATAATTATTATTATAAACCTGCCAGACACTGTATCCTCTAAATATAATAAACTAGTATACACTAGGGCTGCACGATATATCGCAAAAACAATCGAATCGCAATTTTTGCCATATATCGATATGGCCCCCGGGAAAATTTGCGATTATCTGCCCGGGCGGATCCCGTGTGTGGCTGCAGCACGGGCCGGCCAGGGCAGATAAAAACAAATTTAAATATTAAAAGTCTGTGTTTCCCAACCGGGGTGCCTCCAGCTGTTATGAAACTACAACTCCCAGCATGCCCGGACAGCCAAAAGCTGTCCGGGCATGCTGGGAGTTGTAGTTTCACAACAGCTGGAGGCACCCTGGTAGAGAAACACTGATCTAAGTAAAGGGCGCAGGGATAAAAAATTATTAAAACATTATGCTCACCTCTTCCCGGTCCCTGCATCTGTACACCTCCGTGCGGTCCCGGTGTCTCTATACAAGCTGTAGGACCTTTACCTTTAGCCAGTCACTGGCCGCAGCGGTGTCACATGTCAAGCCAGTGATTGGCTAAAAGGTAAAAGTCCTCAAAGGTCTGCAAACATACACAAACCTAGGGGAATATGTGACAAGGGGTGGAGGGGGCAGAATGTGACAAGAGGGGGAATATGTAACAAGGGGGGGGGGATATGTAACAAGGGGGGGGAATATGTAACAAGGGAGGGGGATATGTAAAAAGGGAGGGCAGAATGTGACAAGGGGGGGGAATATGTAACAAGGGGGGGGATATGTAACAAGGGGGGAGGAATATGTAACAAGGGGGGGCAGGGGGAATATGTGACAAGGGGGAGGGGGAATATGTGACAAGGGGGGGGAGGGGGAATATGTAACAAGGGGGAGCAGAATGTGACAAGGGGGGGGAGGGGGAATATGTAACAAGGGGGAGCAGAATGTGACAAGAGGGGGAGGGGCAGAATGTGACGATTGGGGCAGAATGTGACAAGAGGGGGGAGATGTGAGATGTGAAATGGGCGGTGGGCATAAAATGGGTGAATAGTTGTAAAATTGAGGAGATTGGACATGACATAAGGGGATTTCACTATTTATTTATTACATTGCATCACATATCGAAATCACAATATTTAGGCCCCAAATCGCAATCGCACATTTTTCTCATATCGTGCAGCCCTAGTATACACTACACTCTATGAATATAAACCTCACACACCGTGCCCCCAGCAGTAGCACCCCCATCATCCACCAGCTGGTGCTATTACCACAGAACAGGGGGGTAGGGGGAATGGGGGGGCGGGGGGTGCCCTGGCAACACCCCCCAGCAGTAGCACCCCATCATCCACCAACACCCCCCCCCCCCATTCCCCCTTATGGTAATAGAATCAGCTTCTGGATTATGGGGGTGCTACTGCTGGGGGAGGGTGCTGGTGGATGATGGGGGTGTTACTGCTGGGGGGTGCTACTGCTGGGGGGGGTGCTGGTTGATGATAGGAGTGCTACTGCTGGGGGAGGGGGGCGGGTGCTGGTGCATGATGGTGGTGCTACTAATGGGGGGGGGGTGCTGGTGGATGATGGGGTGCAGCCTCATCATCCACCAGCAACACCTCCCCCCAGAAATAGCACCCCCATCATCCACCATGACCAGCAACACCTCCCCCCAGAAATAGCACCCCCATCATCCACCAGCACCCCCCCCCCCCCCCTGCTGGATGATGGTGGTGCTACTGCTGGGGGGTGCTGGTGTATGATGGGGTGCAGCCTCATCATCCACCAGCAACACCTCCCCCCCCCAGAAATAGCACCCCCATCATAAACCGGGGGGGGGGGGGGGTGTCAGCGCTGAGGACCGGGGGGGGGGGGGTTTGGGGTGCTGTCAGCGCTGAGGACCGGGTGAGGGGGTGGGTGCTAGCTGTCAGCGCCAACTGAGGGCCGGGGGGAGGGTTGGGGGGTGCTGTCAGCGCTAGCTGAGGACGGGGGGGGGTGCTGTCAGCGGTAACTGAGTACCGGGGGGGGGGGGTGCTGTCAGCGGTAACTGAGGACCGGGGGGGGGGGTGCTGTCAGCGGTAACTGAGGACCGGGGGGGGGGGGGTGCTGTCAACGGTAACTGAGGACCGGGGGGGGGGGTGCTGTCAACGGTAACTGAGGACCGGGGGGGGGGGTGCTGGCAGAGTTGTGTCACCCCATCAGCCTGGTGTCACCCGGTGCGGTCCGCACCCCCCGCACCCCGGTCACAACGCCACTGTCAACGGCATCAAACCGTCTTTATCAAACGTGATGCCGTTGAAACATTGTATCCACATGGGTCAATAATGCACTTTGTGTTTTGCACCTTACTCTTTGGGAGTGCTGCTGGACTTTGCTATTTTGGATCTATCTATCTATTTATCTATCTATCCATCCATCTATATATCTCCCATCTATCTATCTCATATCTATCTCATATCTATCTATCTCATATCTATCTCATATCTATCTATCTATCTATCTCATATCTATCTCATATCTATCTATCTATCTATCTATCTATCTGTCTATCTATCTCATATCTATCTATCTCATATCTATCTATCTCATATCTATCTATCTCATATCTATCTCATATCTATCTATCTATCTCTATCTATCTATCTCATATCTATCTATCTATCTATCTATCTATCTCATATCTATCTCATATCTATCTATCTATCTATCTATCTATCTATCTATCTATCTATCTGTCTATCTATCTCATATCTATCTATCTCATATCTATCTATCTCATATCTATCTATCTCATATCTATCTCATATCTATCTATCTATCTATCTATCTATCTCATATCTATCTATCTCATATCTATCTCATATCTATCTATCTCATATCTATCTCATATCTATCTATCTCATATCTATCTATCTCATATCTATCTCATATCTATCTATCTCATATCTATCTATCTCCCCTGGTTGCCCTGTTGCCCCTCTCCCCAGCAGGCAGTATACAGGTGGAGTCGTCCTCTTTTGCTGTAGATACGGAGTCTACGCTCGCAGTTCCCATTAACTGAGATTCCATGTTACTAAGCTACGGTCCACATGCTAACTACTTTCCATCAGACAAGCGGCGCCCCCCGGCAGCCCCTGCTCTTCCCCGGTTATTGCAGATCAGTCTGAGCGGCTCCGGCAATCCCCCAATATTTATCTTGCTCTCACCCTCTGGACTATCTGGGGCCTTCAATGATTAACCCAGATAAGACCTGAGCTCTGGGCAGCCAGAGTGCCTCCAGCTGTTGCAAAACTACAACTCCCAGCATGCCCGGACAGAAATAACAACAGGAATAACAACAGGTAGGAAGGCAGAAGATTGGGGGCACAGACACAGCAGTCAGTATATACATTACAGGGAGTATATAGGGTATAGAGACAACCAGGATCCGGGGTACAGACACAGCAGTCAGTATATACATTACAGGGAGTATATAGGGTATAGAGACAACCAGGATCCGGGGTACAGACACAGCAGTCAGTATATACATTACAGGGAGTATATAGGGTATAGAGACAACCAGGATCCGGGGTACAGACACAGCAGTCAGTATACATTACAGGGAGTATATAGGGTATAGAGACAACCAGGATCCGGGGTACAGACACAGCAGTCAGTATATACATTACAGTTAGTATATAGGGTATAGAGACAACCAGGATCCGGGGCACAGACACAGCAGTCAGTATATACATTACAGGGAGTATATAGGGTATAGAGACAACCAGGATCCGGGGCACAGACACAGCAGTCAGTATATACATTACAGGGAGTATATAGGGTATAGAGACAACCAGGATTCGGGTCACAGACACAGCCGTCAGTATACATTACAGGGAGTATATAGGGTATAGAAACAACCAGGATCCGGGGTACAGACACAGCAGTCAGTATATACATTACAGGGAGTATACAGGGTATAGAGACAACCAGGATCCGGGGCACAGACACAGCAGTCAGTATACATTACAGGGAGTATATAGGGTATAGAGACAACCAGGATCCGGGGTACAGACACAGCAGTCAGTATATACATTACAGGGAGTATATAGGGTATAGAGACAACCAGGATCCGGGGTACAGACACAGCAGTCAGTATATACATTACAGGGAGTATATAGGGTATAGAGACAACCAGGATCCGGGGCACAGACACAGCAGTCAGTATATACATTACAGGGAGTATATAGGGTATAGAGACAACCAGGATCCGGGGTACAGACACAGCAGTCAGTATATACATTACAGGGAGTATATAGGGTATAGAGACAACCAGGATCCGGGGTACAGACACAGCAGTCAGTATATACATTACAGGGAGTATATAGGGTATAGAGACAACCAGGATCCGGGGTACAGACACAGCAGTCAGCATATACATTACAGGGAGTATATAGGGTATAGAGACAACCAGGATCCAGGGCACAGACACAGCAGTCAGTATATACATTACAGGGAGTATATAGGGTATAGAGACAACCAGGATCCGGGGCACAGACACAGCAGTCAGTATACATTACAGGGAGTATATAGGGTATAGAGACAACCAGGATCCGGCGTACAGACACAGCAGTCAGTATATACATTACAGGGAGTATATAGGGTATAGAGACAACCAGGATCCGGGGTACAGACACAGCAGTCAGTATATACATTACAGGGAGTATATAGGGTATAGAAACAACCAGGATCCGGGGTACAGACACAGCAGTCAGTATATACATTACAGGGAGTATATAGGGTATAGAGACAACCAGGATCCGGGGCACAGACACAGCAGTCAGTATACATTACAGGGAGTATATAGGGTATAGAGACCACCAGGATCCGGGTCACAAACACAGCAGTCAGTATATACATTACAGGGAGTATATAGGGTATAGAGACAACCAGGATCCGGGGTACAGACACAGCAGTCAGTATATACATTACAGGGAGTATATAGGGTATAGAAACAACCAGGATCCGGGGTACAGACACAGCAGTCAGTATATACATTACAGGGAGTATATAGGGTATAGAGACAACCAGGATCCGGGGTACAGACACAGCAGTCAGTATATACATTACAGGGAGTATATCGGGTATAGAGACAACCAGGATCCGGGGTACAGACACAGCAGTCAGTATATACATTACAGGGAGTATATAGGGTATAGAGACAACCAGGATCCGGGGTACAGACACAGCAGTCAGTATATACATTACAGGGAGTATATAGGGTATAGAGACAACCAGGATCCGGGGCACAGACACAGCAGTCAGTATATACATTACAGGGAGTATATAGGGTATAGAGACAACCAGGATCCGGGGCACAGACACAGCAGTCAGTATATACATTACAGGGAGTATATAGGGTATAGAGACAACCAGGATCCGGGGCACAGACACAGCAGTCAGTATACATTACAGGGAGTATATAGGGTATAGAGACAACCAGGATCCGGGGTACAGACACAGCAGTCAGTATACATTACAGGGAGTATATAGGGTATAGAGACAACCAGGATCCGGGGCACAGACACAGCAGTCAGTATATACATTACAGGGAGTATATAGGGTATAGAGACAACCAGGATCCGGGGCACAGACACAGCAGTCAGTATATACATTACAGGGAGTATATAGGGTATAGAGACAACCAGGATCCAGGGTACAGACACAGCAGTCAGTATATACATTACAGGGAGTATATAGGGTATAGAGACAACCAGGATCCGGGGCACAGACACAGCAGTCAGTATACATTACAGGGAGTATATAGGGTATAGAAACAACCAGGATCCGGGGTACAGACACAGCAGTCAGTATACATTACAGGGAGTATATAGGGTATAGAGACAACCAGGATCCGGGGTACAGACACAGCAGTCAGTATATACATTACAGGGAGTATATAGGGTATAGAGACAACCAGGATCCGGGGTACAGACAGAATTTGGGGTGCATGTAAAGACAGAATTTGGAAAATGGGCACAGTCAGAATTTTAGAAGCTTGCACAGCCAAGATTCAAGGTATAGACAGACAGAAGATGGGGTACAGACACAGCCAGAATTTGGGGTACAGAGGATTTGGGCAGCAAAGATTTGGGTTACAGACATGGACAGAATTTAAGGTGCATGCAAAGCCAGGATTTGGAGAATTTTGGGTACATGCACAGTTAAAGCTTCTGGGTACAGAAAAATGGGAGGGGTACAGACACAGCTAGAATTTGGGGTACAGAGTCAACAAGTATTTGGGGTACAGACATGGTCAGAATTTAAGGTGCATGCAAAGACATCATTTAGAGAATGGGCACAGCCAGAATTTTGGGTACATGTACAGCTAATATTCAAGGTTTAGACGGACATAAATTGGGGTACAGACACAGCCAGATTTTAGGGTACAGAGGCAGCAAGGATTTGAGGGTACAGACACGGTCAGAATTTAAGGTGCATGCAAAGACATAATTTGGAGAATGGGCACAGCCAGAATTTTGGATACATGCAAAGCTAAGATTCAAGGTATAGACGGACATAAATTGGGCTACAGACACAGCCAGATTTTAGGGTACAGAGGCAACAATGATTTGGGGTACAGACACCACCAGTATTGTCAGAATGTAAAGTGCATGCAAAGCCCGGGTTTGGAGAAGGGGCACAGCAGCCAGAATTTTGGGTACATGCCCAGCTAAGATATAGACAGACAGTTGGGGTAAGTTGGGGTACAGACACAGACAGAATTTGGGGTACAGAGACAACAAGGATTGGGGTTATAGACACAGCCATGATTTGAGGATACGGAATCAGCCAGGATTGTGAGCACACACAGAGCAAGAATTTGGGGAACAGGTGCAGCTAGTATATGAGTTATAGTTTTGAGCGCGCATATTCGAAATGCGAATTTTTACCACGAATATCGGCACTTCAAGATTTCGCGAATATTTAGAAAATAGTGATATATATTCGCAATGATGAATATTCTTTTTTTTTTTTATGCGAATATTTATGCGAATATCGGCACTTCCAGACCGGACACTGATCCCTCCCTTCTTGTAGGTGAAACTGTAATTGCGCATGCGCACTATCTGAATTTCATTACGAATTTCCGCGTGAAAAAAAAAGAAGGAACATAGCGAATATGCAAATTTCGTGAACATAGGACGGATATTCATCCATATATTCGCTAAATATTGGGCCCTACCGCTCATCACTAAATGAGTTACAGACAGAAGGTAGACACAGACAGGATTTGGGGTACAGAGACAGCCAGGATTTGGGGTACAGACACAGCCAGGATTTGGGGTACAGACACAGACAGGATTTGGGGTACAGACACAGACAGGATTTGGGGTACAGACACAGACAGGATTTGGGGTACAGACACAGCCAGGATTTGGGGTACAGACACAACCAGGATTTGGGGTACAGACACAGCCAGGATTTGGGGTACAGACACAGCCAGGATTTGGGGTAGACACAGCCAGGATGTGGGGTACAGACACAACCAGGATTTGGGGTAGACACAGACAGGATTTGGGGTACAGACACAGCCAGGATATGGGGTAGACACAGCCAGGATATGGGGTAGACACAGCCAGGATTTGGGGTAGACACAGCCAGGATTTGGGGTAGACACAGCCAGGATTTGGGGTAGACACAGCCAGGATTTGGGGTACGGACACAGCCAGGATTTGGGGTACGGACACAGCCAGGATTTGGGGTAGACACAGCCAGCATTTGGGGTACAGACACAGCCAGGATTTGGGGTAGACACAGCCAGGATTTGGGGTAGACACAGCCAGGATTTGGGGTAGACACAGCCAGGATTTGGGGTAGACACAGCCAGGATTTGGGGTACAGACACAGCCAGGATTTGGGGTAGACACAGCCAGGATTTGGGGTACAGACACAGCCAGGATTTGGGGTAGACACAGCCAGGATGTGGGGTACGGACACAACCAGGATTTGGGGTAGACACAGCCAGGATTTGGGGTACAGACACAGCCAGGATTTGGGGTACAGACACAGCCAGGATTTGGGGTACAGACACAACCAGGATTTGGGGTACAGACACAGCCAGGATTTGGGGTACAGACACAGCCAGGATGTGGGGTACAGACACAACCAGGATTTGGGGTAGACACAGCCAGGATTTGGGGTACAGACACAGCCAGGATATGGGGTAGACACAGCCAGGATTTGGGGTAGACACAGCCAGGATTTGGGGAACAGACACAGCCAGGATTTGGGGTAGACACAGCCAGGATTTGGGGTACAGACACAGACAGGATTTGGGGTAGACACAGCCAGGATTTGGGGTACAGACACAGACAGGATTTGGGGTAGACACAGCCAGGATTTGGGGTAGACACAGCCAGGATTTGGGGTACAGACACAGACTAAGCTGGCCTGTGCTTCCCCCCAAAAGGAAGGTTCAGTTCACTGCCATAGACTTATCTATATACACTAACCAAGAAAGAGTATCACGTCCAGGCTCATTCTATAAACTAGGAATGACAAAAATGTACTACTAAAATGACTCCCAAAGTAACATCCTAGAGATCTCCCTCCAGTGGAATAGGATCTTGTATAATACAGATGTAGCAGAGCTGAGTTTGTCAGGTGGAATCACAATATATTTAGAAGTGAGTTACTAAAATGGAACACTGAAGCCCTAAAGAGAGCTATTCAATTCAGCTCTGCTACATCTGTTCATGCTGCTACTTGCAAACCTCACGACTCTTCCTTTGCTACCTAAAACAGCTGTCTCCAAACTGCAGACCTTCAGCTGTTGCAAAACAACAACCCCCAGCATGCCCGGACAGCCAACGGCTGTCCGGGCATGCTGGGGGTTGTAGTTTTGCAACAGCTGGAGGTGTAGAGTTTGGAGACTACTGACTGCATACATAGTGATGAGGTAGCAGAGCTGGATTTGTCACCTATCGGGATTTTGGCGAGGGTGTGAAGTGACTTACCTGAATGCTTTCTTGTCTTCTCTGTTGCTCTCAGTAAGTTCCCCATATCTCCTGTAGGTCTGTTCAGTCTTCAGCTTCTCTTCTCTCCTGTCCTCAGTAGTGCAGACTCCCTTGGTTCACTAGTCTTTAGTAAGAGAGTGAGCTGCTCAAATGAAACTGTCCTCAGTAGTGCAGTCCACTCTGGTTCAATTTGTGGCAGCGCAGAATAATGTTGATCACCTGTCCTCTTTAGTGCAGACTGCTTTTACTGAACCATCCTCAGTAGTGCAGGTTGCACCTATTCAGCTGCGCTTCTGTAGTGCAGACTGCTTGAATTAAAGGGTCCTCAGTAGTGCAGCTTGCACCTGTTTACCTGTTCTTTGTAGTGCAGGCTGCTTGTATAGAACAGTCCTCAATAGTCCAGGTGGCACCTGCTCTCTGTGGTGCAGACTGTTTGTAATAAAGGGTCCTCAGTAGTGTCCTCACATGTTCACTGTGCAACTTAGTGCCTACTGCTCGTGTAGAACAGTCCTCAGTAGTGCAGGTTGCACCTATTTACCTGTTCTGTGTAGTGCAGACTGCTTGTATTAAACAGTCCTCAGTTGTGCAGGTTGCACCTGTTTACTTGTCCTCTGTAGTGCAGACTGCTTGTATTAAACAGTCCTCAGTTGTGCAGGTTGCACCTGTTTACTTGTCCTCAGTAGTGCAGGCTGCTTGTATAGAACAGTCCTCAGTTGTGCAGGTTGCACCTGTTTACTTGTCCTCTGTAGTGCAGGCTGCTTGTATAGAACAGTCCTCCATAGTGCAGGTTGCACGTCCTCTGTAGTGCAGACTGCTTGTATTAAACAGTCCTCAGTTGTGCAGGTTGCACCTGTTTACTTATCCTCTGTAGTGCAGGCTGCTTGTATAGAACAGTCCTCCATAGTGCAGGTTGCACGTCCTCTGTAGTGCAGGCTGCTTGTATAGAACAGTCCTCAGTAGTGCAGGTTGCACCTGTTCACTTGTCCTCAGTAGTGCAGCCTGATTCTGTGCACCTGTCTTCTGCAGCCTGTGCTGCTTCTGCACTTCTTGTCCAGGATCAGGCTCAGGTCATGGTAGTGGATGTCTCCCCTCAGCGCAGACACACAGTCTGAGAGCAGAGAAAGTGCATCAAAGCAGTGGTCGGGGTCCTGCGCTCTCCTACAGGTTCCTCTGTCTGGAGCGGTGGTCGGGTCGGGATCCTGCGCTCTCTTAAAGGTTCCTCTGTCTGGAGCGTGGTCGGGTCGGGTCGGGTTACTCTTTGCTCTCTTAAAGGTTCCTCTGTCTGGAGCGGTGGTCGGGTCGGGTTTCTTGCGGTCTCTTAAAGGTTCCTCTGTCTGGAGCGTGGTCGGGTCGGGTTACTCTTTGCTCTCTTAAAGGTTTCTCTGTCTGGAGCTGTGGTGAGGGTTTCCTGCGCTCTCTTAAATGTTCTTCTGTCTGGAGTAATGGTCAGACAGGGTTCTCTGCTGAAGCGGTGGTCGGGTCGGGTTACCTGCCCTCTCCTACAGGTGCTGTCTCTGCTGAAGCGGTGGTCGGGTCGGGTTACCTGCGCTCTCCTACAGGTGCTGTCTCTGCAGAAGCAGTGGTCGGGTTACCTGCCCTCTCCTACAGGGGCTCTCTCTGCTGAAGCAGTGGTCGGGTCGGGTTACCTGCCCTCTCCTACAGGTGCTGTCTCTGCTGAAGCAGTGGTCGGGTTACCTGCGCTCTCCTACAGGTGCTGTCTCTGCTGAAGCAGTGGTCGGGTTACCTGCGCTCTCCTACAGGTGCTGTCTCTGCAGAAGCAGTGGTCGGGTTACCTGCCCTCTCCTACAGGGGCTCTCTCTGCTTAAGCAGTGGTCGGGTCGGGTTACCTGCCCTCTCCTACAGGTGCTGTCTCTGCTGAAGCAGTGGTCGGGTCGGGTTACCTGCGCTCTCCTACAGGGGCTGTCTCTGCTGAAGCAGTGGTCGGGTCGGGTTACCTGCGCTCTCCTACAGGGGCTGTCTCTGCTGAAGCAGTGGTCGGGTTACCTGCCCTCTCCTACAGGTGCTGTCTCTGCTGAAGCAGTGGTCGGGTTACCTGCCCTCTCCTACAGGTGCTGTCTCTGCTGAAGCAGTGGTCGGGTCGGGTTACCTGCGCTCTCCTACAGGTGCTGTCTCTGCTGAAGCAGTGGTCGGGTCGGGTTACCTGCGCTCTCCTACAGGGGCTGTCTCTGCTGAAGCAGTGGTCGGGTTACCTGCGCTCTCCTACAGGTGCTGTCTCTGCTGAAGCAGTGGTCGGGTTACCTGCCCTCTCCTACAGGGGCTGTCTCTGCTGAAGCTTGGAGTGAGGAGCTGAGGACTCCCGGCTCACATATGGCTCAGCCTCTCCCTGTGCACGACCAGAAGACACACTCAGCTCTGCGCATCACTGCTCCATCCCCAGCACAGTCACATTGATTTACTGTGTGCACAGGGAGGGGGCGATGGATCTCCAGTCCTGGTGAAAGGTGTCTGTCAGCTCTTTACCTAATCCAGGCACGGGGGGGAGGAGAGGTGGGGGGCACAGGATCAACAAGTGACTCAGTTCTGGAGAGATTCCATCAGCCTACAGCTTACATAGGACTGCAGGTGAACATCCACTCCAGCTGCTGTGGAACTACAACTCTCAGGATATCCTCCTGACAGCTTCACTGCAGAACCACAGGAAAACTTCCAGTTCCAGTACTATGTCATTATATATAGTGATGTCATCATTAAGATTTCAATTGCAGTGATGTCATCATTTACATTTAAACAGCAATGATGTCATCAATCACATTTGAACAGCAGTAATGTCATGATGTCATGACTTATCACTTATATTGCGTGCAGATGATATATCAAGCAGGTGGGAAAAGGGTATATACATATATATATATATATATATATATATATATATATATATATACAGTGATCCCTCAACTTACAATGGCCTCAACATACAATAGTTTCAACATGCAATGGTCTTTTCTGGACCATTGTAACTTGAAATCAGACTCAACATACAATGTACGGACAGTCCAGATGTGTGAAACGTGTCAATGGCCGGAAGAACTGACCAATCAGAATGGACATTTACACCTGTACTACTGAAGTGTATGCACTGACTGGTGTCTGGTAGCGCCCCCTACAGTACAGGGAGGTATTACATGTTCTGTACGACTCTTTACTCTTTAGCTGCTCCTTTGGATACCAGGTGAGGGCGGCTACATTTTGCATGTACTGTACAGGACCCTGATCAGTTTTTCCAAACCAGGGTGCCTCCAGCTGTTGCAAAACTACAACTCCCAGCATGCCTGGACAGCCTCTGGCTGTCCAGGCATGCTGGGAGTTGTAGTTTTGCCACAGCTGGAGGCACCCTGGTTTGGAAACACTGACATAGACAGTGATTTACAGCTCCCAGCAGATCTTTATTACTTTTATATGTAATGATTTGCTTTATCTATATTAGTTATCTACTTATTTTTGCTTAATCCTCACTTTTTCCTATTTTTTGGATGACATTTTGGGGCTACAGAGCCAATTACCAGGTTTCCGTAGAGTTCTGGTCTCAACATACAATGGTTTCAACATACAATGGTCGTCCTGGAACCAATTAATATTGTAACTTGAGGGACCACTGTATATATATATATATATATATATATATATATATATGTGTGTGTGTTATATTAAGTATGTCTATATTTACATATATACTCATATCTTTCCTCATCTATACTGTAGCTGTATACACAAGCCATATAAGGGGAAGTTCCAGCATGTTCTATTTGCCTCAGGGCATTATATATATATATATATATATATATATATATATATATATATGTCAACGTATTTATAGTATACATCATTTTCCTTATGGAAATGTCTCCTGACTCTATATATAGGATATAAGGACTTCATTGTAGACATTCTGCAGTATTCAGGTCATAATATACCCCCTGGCCGGCGTCTCCACTGATTTCTCCATGTTCTCCCATGGTGGAGAGGTAATGGACTTCGAGCATTGTTTCCCAACCAGCGTGCCTCCAGCTGTTTCAAAATTAAACTCCCAGCATGCCCAGACAAGGAGTTACTTTTGGCCATCAATAGGGAGTTAGGTGAAGGGTAGGTGTACACATTGGTGTAGCACCGGTAGCTGCCATTTGTTGCAATAAGATATCAACTAGATGTGCACATGTTGCAGTACCACTTGTGTCCTGTAGGAGGGTAGGAGTGTAGGACTTGCAGTACCACATATGTCCTGTAGGAGGGTAGGTAATGGGTAGTAGTGCAGGTGATGCAGTACCACTTGTATCCTATTGGGGGTAGTTAGAGGGTAGGAGTGCAGTTGTTGCAGTGCCACATATGTCCTAGGTAAAGGATAGGAGTGCAGTTGTTGCAGTACCACTTGTGCCCTGTAGGAGAGTAGGTAGAGGATAGGAGTGCACTTCTTGCAGCACCACTTGTGCCCCGTTGAAGGGAAAGTAAAGGGTAGGAATGTACTTTGCGCAGTACCACTTGTACCCTGTAGGAGGGTAGTTAGAGGGTAGAAGTATAAGGGTTACAGCACCACTTGTGCTTTGCAGAAGGTTAGCTAGTTAGTTATTGCCGGACTTGCAGTACCACCTATATCCTGTAGGAGGGTAGGTAGAGGATAGGAGTGTACTTATTGCAGTACCACTTGTGCCCTGTAGGAGGGTAGGTAGAGGCTAGGAGTGCACCTACTGCATTACCACGTATGCCCTATAGAAGGGCAGGTAGAGGCTAGGAGTTCACTTATTGCAGCACCACTTTTGCACCTACTGTAGTACCACTTATGCCCTATAGGATGGTAGGTATATAGTGGGAGTACACTTATTGCAGTATCATTTATGCCCTATAGGAGGGTAGATATAGGGTAGGAGTGCAGTCGTTGTAGTACCGTTTGTGCCCAATAGAAGGGTAGGTAGAGGGTAGGAATTCACCTATTGCAGTACCATATATGCCCTATAGGAGGGTAGATATAGGGTAGGAGTTCACCTATTGCAGTACCATTTTGTGGCCACCAGGATAGACCACAGATTCGCTCTTTTTTGAAGACACTCAGCATTATTCAGCGTGTCTAGAAATGACTCTGGTTTTCTCCTATTAGATGAGGATTTACAGGATGGAGGAGACGTATGTGTAGAGTGGAGGTTTCCATCCATACAGTCAGCAATCATCTCACATGTCAAGGGTTGTATTAATGACAGGGTCACTTTACAGAGAAACTCTGAGGCTTGATTCCCTAAAGAACAAAGAAGATCCAACTTTATCCTAAAGAAAACAAAGCAACGCAATAACTTGGGCTGCGTTAATTTACTTACTTATTTCGTGATGTGACTGTTTTATTCCAGCACGGCTGCATCCATGTGTTTTACAACTGTTACTGGGTCATGCGATCACCAGTCTTAGTCTTACAAAGTTACAGTGCTTAAAGGGGTTCTCCGGTGCTTAAACATCTTATCCCCTATCCAAAGGATAGGGGATAAGATGCCTGATCGCGGGAGTCCTGCCGCTGGGGACCCCCTGGGATCATGCACGCGGCACCCCGTTTGTAATCAGTCCCCGGAGCGTGTTCGCTTCGGGTCTGATTACGGGCGACTACAGGGCGGGCGGCGTGTGACGTCACGCTCCGCCCCGCAATGCAAGCCTATGGGAGGGGGCGTGATAGCGGCGGGACTCCCGCGATCAGGCATCTTATCCCCTATCCTTTGGAGAGGAAATGGTCAGTCCGGGGTCAGCTGACCTGCAAACTATAGAATTAAATCTTCTATCAGATCCCTCCTTCTAGCTCACAGGCCCCTCCCAGCTCTATCTGTATACTGTTGCTATCTCTATAAAATCTGAATATATAGTAGTTATACACCTCCCCTCCAGCTCTATCTGTACACTGCTGCTATCTCTGTGGGTTCAGGATATATAGTAGTTTTACACCTTTACTCCAGCTCTATCTGTATACTGCTGCTATCTCTATGGAATCAAGATATATAGTAGTTCTAACCCTCCTCTACAGCTCTATTTGTATACTGCTACTATCTCTATGGGATCAGGATATATAGTAGTTATACACCTCTACTCCAGCCTTATCTGTATACTGCTACTATCTCTATGGGATCAGGATATATAGTAGTTATACACCGCCTCCAGCTCTATCTGTATACTGCTGCTGCTATCTCCATGGGATCAGGATATATAGTAGTTATACACCGCCTCCTGCTCTATCTGTATACTGCTGCTGCTATCTCCATGGGATCAGGATATATAGTAGTTATACACCGCCTCCAGCTCTATCTGTATACTGCTGCTGCTATCTCCATGGGATCAGGATATATAGTAGTTATACACCTCCCCTCCAGCTCTATCTGTCTACTGCTGCTGCTATCTATATGGGATCAGGATATATAGTAGTTATACACCTCCCCTCCAGCTCTATCTGTATACTGCTGCTGCTATCTATATGGGATCAGGATATATATAGTAGTTATACACCTCCCCTCCAGCTCTATCTGTATACTGCTGCTATCTATATGGGATCAGGATATATAGTAGTTATACACCTCCACTCCAGCTCTATCTGTCTACTGCTGCTGCTATCTATATGGGATCAGGATATATAGTAGTTATACACCTCCCCTCCAGCTCTATCTGTATACTGCTGCTGCTATCTATATGGGATCAGGATATATATAGTAGTTATACACCTCCCCTCCAGCTCTATCTGTATACTGCTGCTATCTATATGGGATCAGGATATATAGTAGTTATACACCTCCCCTCCAGCTCTATCTGTATACTGCTGCTATTTCTGAGGGATAAGGATATATACCGTGGGGCAAAAAAGTATTTAGCCACCAACTGTGCAAGTTCTCTCACTTATAAAGATGAGAGGCTGTAATCTTCATCATAGGTTATAACCTCAACTATGAGAGACAGAAGGAGAAAAAAATCCATAAAATCACATTGTCTGATTTATAAAGAATTTATTTGCAAATTATGGTGGAAAATAAGTATTTGGTCACCTACAAACAAGCGAGATTTCTGCGTCTCACAGACCTGTAACTTCTTCTATAAGAGTCTCCTCTGTCCTCCACTCGTTACCTGTATTAATGGCGTCTGTTTGAACTTACTGGGACCAAAGTAACAAAGGCCACCATCTACCTATAGAGATAGCAGCAGTATACATATAGAGCTTGAGGGGAGATTAATGGGCTCTTGCTGCAAGCAGATTCCATAGTGTGAACAAGACCATAGACTGGTGTTTTGCAAACAAGGGTGTCTCCAGCTGTTGCAAAACGACAGCTACTATGTTTATTAGAAAACCACTTCTCCCCATATCACCACTTGGGTCAGCCACAATACAAATTGTGATAGATTCTATGGCGCACATTCATCAAAATGTGCACATGAAATCAGAGCTCTGACAGCTCCAAATATTGACCTTCAGGCTGAGTAAACTTTCCTCCTTTCCTCCGCCATGCTGCGCTGATAATGGCGCCTTATCTGACCGCCATATTTATTTTGTCATTGCATCAAGAAGTTGCCAGGAATCGAGTAACACAGAGAATCCAGTGGTGAAACGTTACGTAGTCAGTCGATGAGCAAACAGTGCGCTGTGCCCAATCCTGCGTGTAACGTCAATGATCAGACATGGAGGTCACCCCCGGGGTAATCATTACTGGGAGAAGTAGTGTCACATATGTCATCGGTGGGTGCACCACATGGTATAACCTGGGTATATACTGTATATAATTATATATGCACAGCTGGTATAAGTTATATATCTCCTGTATATAGTGATATGGACCATGCTGGTATAACCTGGGTATATACTGTATATAATATATATGTACAGCTGGTATAAGTTATATATCTCCTGTATATAGTGATATGGACCATGCTGGTATAACCTGGTATATACTGTGTATAATATATATGTACAGCTGGTATAAGTTATATATCTCCTGTATATAGTGATATGGACCATGCTGGTATAACCTGGGTATATACTGTATATAATATATATGTACAGCTGGTATAAGTTATATATCTCCTGTATATAGTGATATGGACCATGCTGGTATAACCTGGGTATATACTGTATATAATGATATATGTACAGCTGGTATAAGTTATATATCTCCTGTATATAGTGATATGGACCATGCTGGTATAACCTGGGTATATACTGTATATAATATATATGCACAGCTGGTATAAGTTATATATCTCCTGTATATAATGATATGGACCATGCTGGTATAACCTGATATATACTGTATATAATATATATACAGCTGGTATAAGTTATATATATCTCCTGTATATAGTGATATGGACCATGCTGGTATAACCTGGGTATATACTGTATATAATATATATGCACAGCTGGTATAAGTTATATATCTCCTGTATATAGTGATATGGACCATGCTGGTATAACCTGATATATACTGTATATAATATATATGTACAGCTGGTATAAGTTATATATATCTCCTGTATATAGTGATATGGACCATGCTGGTATAACCTGGGTATATACTGTATATAATATATATGCACAGCTGGTATAAGTTATATATCTCCTGTATATAGTGATATGGACCATGCTGGTATAACCTGGTATATACTGTATATAATTATATATGTACAGCTGGTATAAGTTATATATCTCCTGTATATAGTGATATGGACCATGCTGGTATAACCTGGGTATATACTGTATATAATATATATGTACAGCTGGTATAAGTTATATATATCTCCTGTATATAATGATATGGACCATGCTGGTATAACCTGGGTATATACTGTATATAATATATATGTACAGCTGGTATAAGTTATATATCTCCTGTATATAGTGATATGGACCATGCTGGTATAACCTGGGTATATACTGTATATAATATATATGTACAGCTGGTATAAGTTATATATCTCCTGTATATAGTGATATGGACCATGCTGGTATAACATGGGTATATACTGTATATCATTATATATGTACACCTGGTATAAGTTATATATCTCCTGTATATAGTGATATGGACCATGCTGGTATAACCTGGTATATACTGTATATAATTATATATGTACAGCTGGTATAAGTTATATATCTCCTGTATATAGTGATATGGACCTTGCTGGTATAACCTGGGTATATACTGTATATAATTATATATGCACAGCTGGTATAAGTTAGATATCTCCTGTATATAGTGATATGGACCATGCTGGTATAACCTGGGTATATACTGTATATAATTATATATGTACAGCTGGTATAAGTTATATATGTCCTGTATATAGTGATATGGACCATGCTGGTATAACCTGGGTATATACTGTATATAGTTATATAATATGATTACTTCTTTTTTGCTGTACAGATAAATTCTAACATATTCAAACATATCTGTGGGCATTAAATGACAACTTTAAATTAACCATTTATCATGAATATTGAACATTTTCATCGCACTCTTCCTACTGTCAATTAATCAGGATCTTCCTATATAAGAGTTGTTGGATGTATCAGTCATTCCCCAGAGCAGCCACAAAGCTGAGCGCTGATCTCCAGGATCGGTGCTAGTTTACGGAGCCTACACAAGCTTCGGTCTATCATGCAGGCAGGATGTACGGACGATCACCGATTCATCATTGTTAGCCGACATTCATAACGACTGAACAAAAAAATCCAGGCAGCTGGCATAGATCCGAGTGTTCCTAATAAAAAGACTTTGGGGGAGATTTATCAACACCTGTCCAGAGGAAAAGATGCTGAGTTCCCCATATCAACCAATCAGATCGCTTCTTTCATTTTTCAGAGGCCTTTTAAAAAATGAAAGAAGCGATCTGATTGGTTGCTATGGGCAACTCAACAACTTTTCCTCTGGATGGGTTTTCATAAATCTCCCCCATTGAGTTTAGGGATTGGGTTCTATCAGATTTGTCCGTACCCAAGGGTAGACCTGCCTTGTGCTCTTGAGGAGATACCAATGAGGAGAGCAATGGTGGAGAACCTTCATGAAGCCTTTTCCATATTACCTTCATGGGAAATACATACACACCTGTCTGTTCTGTCTTCTGTTGGACCACGTGGGTCCTTTTTGTGTCAAAACCCAAGATGATCTTCTAGTGGGCCAGTCTGACAATCCATAGGATATATGGAAATAGCTGTCTCTACTGTCTTCTGCTAGAGCATTGGGGTCCTTCGGTGTGTCAGGGACCAAGCCCATAAGAAAATACTAGTGAGCCAGGGGCCCATCACAGCAGACCATGGTGGGCCATTGTGACACTCGTCCACTGGGAAATACAGAAACAGATACTCTTTTTAATTAGACCCTTAGGGTCCTTCAGTGTTATAGAGATCGAGCCCATCGGAGGATCCTCCTGTGGGCCAGTGAGACATTGGCTCATACGAAATACAGAAATATCATATCTGTCTACTATTAGACTATTTGGATCATTTACTGTGTTTAAAGGGGTATTCCAGAAAAAAAAAAACGTTTATTTATATATATATATATATATATATATATATATATATATATATATATGTATATATATATATATATATATATATATATATATATATATATATATATATATCTCAACTGGCTCCAGAAAGTTAAACAGATTTGTAAATTACTTCTATTAAAAAATCTTAATCCTTTCAGTACTTATGAGCTTCTGAAGTTAAGGTTGTTCTTTTCTGTCTAAGTGATCTCTGATGACACCTGTCTCGGGAAACGCACAGTTTAGAAGCAAATCCCCATAGCAAACCTCTTCTAAACTGGGCGTTTCCCGAGACAGGTGTCATCAGAGAGGATTTAGACAGAAAAGAACAACCTTAACTTCAGAAGCTCATAAGTACTGAAAGGATTAAGATTTTTTAATAGCAGTAATTTACAAATCTGTTTAACTTTCTGGAGCCAGTTGATATATATAAAAAAAGTTTTTCCTGGAATACCGCTTTAAGTTTAAACCCATCTGAGAATATTCTGGTGGGTCAGTCACAATGATCCATGGGAAGTACAAGAAAAGCTGCCAATATTGTCTACTTTTGGACCATTTGGGTCTTTTATTAAATCAGGGCCCGAGCCCATCAGATGATAGTCTAATGGGTCAGACTGACGCTGGTCCATTGTAAATATGCTAACTGCCGCCTGCACTGGATTCTGCTTGATCTTTGGGGCCCAATATTGTGTCAACACCTGGGCCAATGGGAAGATACTATAGAGGGCCAGTATGACTATGGAAAATGGGAAACATGGAAACAGCTGCTGTACTGTCTTCTTTCGGTACATTGGGGTCATTGATTGTATCAGTGTTTGGGCCCGATGGAGGATCATCTCGTATTATGGTGGGCCAGTCTGACAAAAAAAACATGTCGATTATCTTTCCAAATTCTTCACATTTAGCCTAACAAGTTTGACTGGTACTGCAGGGTGTGTGTGCGGGGGGTGGGGTGGGGCGGGGAAGTGTGTATGTGGTGCTTGGTGTACTACTTTATATAACGGTGTGTTATAATTGGGGGGGGGGGGGGGGAAACGCTGCGGGCAAAAAAAAAAAAGGGTGGTGCGCGCAGCTCCTTGAACCCTTAATACGACCTGGGGTCAGGGATCAGACACTAATAGGACCCTTCGAGACCTATTAGGGGGTGGGTACTTTTTTCTTCTTTTTTTTACTTTTTTTTCACTTTTGTAACTTTATTACTCCTACCTGTCCCTATACACTGCTCTCCCTATTGTAATGGCTCCTGAGGGGGCTCCGGCTCTGAGGGGTTGATCCACGGCTTCTCCTCACTGCGGCACCCGCTGACTGAACACAGAGAGCGGGTACAGCAGCGGGAAGGAGCCGTTAACCCCTCCTCTGCCGCTCTGCTATTGGCTGGACGATCGCCGGCCAATAGCAGCGTTGCTGGGGCGGTGACAGTATTGTACACCGCTGATCACCATTTATTTCCAGGTCATCAGGTCATCACTGACCCGAATGACCGGAATTACCGCAGATCGACCGCGCGATCTGCGGCGATCGTCGACATGTGGGGGTCCCGGGACCCCCCTCGGTGTTTGCCTGGGACGCCTGGTGAATGATTTCAGCAGGCGTCCGGTTTCGCAAACCTGCCCGACGCGCGGTGGGATGCGAAATTCGCTGGGACGTATGAGTACGTCCCTGGTCCTTAAGACCCAGGGCGCAGGGACGTACTCATACGTCCGTGGTCCTTAAGGGGTTAAGCTTTGCACCCCGCTAGTAGTATTGCTGTTGGATAATCCGGCGGCGGTCCTGCTCGAATTCATGCTTTGTTGTCGACACACACGGAATCGTTTCATTGTGCTCTCTGAACATTTCTACTTTTTGACAAAAACAAAAGCAATATTTTGGGATCAAAAACAAGACAGAGATAAAATTATCCTAAAACATTTTGAATGAAGCTCTCTGGAGAATGGTTTATGCTCAGCGGGTTTAGGACGCTCGTATGTCTTCAGCGCGGGATACCATTTGTATGGAGATCTCCTCGGCGATGACTCCCGAAATAGAGGCCGCGCTAAATGTATTCGTAATTACATCAAGTTAATTACATTTAATGGGGAAACGCACACAAGAGGCCGTGATGAGCGAAACGAAAGACAACAGACGAAAACTATTTAGGAGCCGGCTTGGATGAGACAGATCGGTGACTTGTGGGAAAGTTGGATCTAAAAATTTGGGTGTAAAAAATAAAAAATGATGTTGGATACTTGAACCTGTTCAGTCACTTCTCACACGAAACAATGATAATTGTGGTGAAGAAACTCATTACGAGCTCAAAGGTTCAGACCTTCAGACTTCAAGGACCCCGAGGGGCTCTGCTTATTCTTAAGACTCCTCGTACAAAATAATGAAAGTGAATTGATGAAGGAATTATCTGTATAATCAAGAATGAGAGTCAGAGAAAAACACATTAACCCCTTAAGGACTTAAAGGGGTACTCCAGTGGAAAACATTTTTTTTTTGCTAATCAACTGGCAGCAGAAAGTTATACAGATTGGTAAATTACTTCTATATAAAAATCTTAATCGCTCCAGTACTTATCAGCTGCTGTATACTATAGAGGAAGTTGTACAGGTTTTTTTCTATCCGACCACAGTGCTCTCTGCTGACACCTCTGTCCATGTCAGGAACTGTCCAGAGCAGGATAGGTTTGCTATGGGGGATTTGCTCCTACTATGAACAGTTCCTGACAAAGACAGAGGTGTCAGCAGAGAGCACTGTGGTCAGACAGAAAAGAACAACTCAACTTCCTCTGCAGTATACAGCAGCTGATAAGTACTGGAAGGATTAAGATTTTTCAATAGAAGTAATTTACAAATCTGTTTAACTTTCTGGCACCAGTTGATAGAAAAAAAATGTTTTCCAACGGAGTTCCCCTTTAAGGACTTAAAGCGTACCCGTCAGATCCAACAAAAAAAACTTTTTTTTTAAATATATCACTCAGTACCTAATCCTGACCATGTACATCTAATTTTTATGTGTCTAGCACTTTTATTTATTTTTTTATTACACTTTTAATTTAGCTCACTAGTCTGAATTCCTCTCAGAGAGAGGGGGCGTGGCCTCACTGTGCAGGTCTCCGCCCCCTCCCTCAGTATGCTGTCTGCTCACATCTCCCCTAGCATTAGCAAAACTACAACTCCCAGCTTGTCCTCACTGACAGTAGAGGGACACAAGGTGACAGTGGGAGGATTTTTCCTCCAGCTCTGAGCCCTGCGCTCCCAGCTGTCAATCAAGGAAGTGTGTCCATGACATAGGTGATGACGCATGGACACAGCAGGACTAGTATGTGTCCAAGCAGGCAGGGGGGGCAGTGGTTTGACTGGCTTTTTCAGTGGTTTGAGGGCTTGTTTTTTGCGCGACCAGTTGTCCTTTGTGATGACATCACTCATTTTACCATGAAATGTATGGCGCAACCAAAAAAATACTATTTGTATGGGAAAATTGAGAAGAACTTACTCACCCCCATTTGCCAGGGGCGGGGTTTATGTTTAAAGTCCCATACAAGTCTATGGGAAATATATATAACTTCCTACGGCTGGAGATATTTCGATAATACTTGCTCACATGTTACTTATATGTCCACTTAAAATATAGGATAGTTAATTTAACCCTTAACTACCCCCATTTGTGAGGGTCGGAGTTTTTATTTAAAGTCCCATGCAAATCTATGGGAAATGTATGTTCTCACATAACTTCTGTACGGCTGGAGATATTTCAATACCTGTTACACATATTACAGGTCGGAATAGGAGGTCGGGATAGGAGGTCGGGATAGGAGGACGGGAACGGAGGAGGGCATAGGAGGTCGGGATAGGAGGACGGGATAGGAGGTCGAGATAGGAGGTCAAGATATGAGGACGGGAAAGGAGGTCGGGATAGGAGGTCAGAATAGGAGGACAGGATAGGAGGACGGGATAGGAGGTCGAGATTGGAGGACGGGTTAGGAAGTCGAGATAGGAGGACGGGATAGGAGGTCTGGATAGGAGGTCGGGATAGGAGGTCGGGATAGTAGGATGGGATCTGAGCACGGGATAGGAGGACGGAATAGGAGGTCGAGATAGGAGGATGGGATAGGAGGACGGGATAGGAGGACGGGATAGGAGGTCGGGATAGGAGGACGGGATAGGAGGTCGGGATAGGGGGATGGGATATGACAACAATATATGAAGCCGGATATGAAGTCAAAAGCTTTTTCCTTTGTTTATCTTCCTCTCCAACAAGGATTAGGAAGGAAAAAAGGGCAAAAAAGGGGTTTGTCATAATTAGTCATTATCCTGTACCCCAAGTGTCATTATCCTGTACCCCAAGTGTTATTATCCTGTACCCCAAGTGTTATTATCCTGCACCCCAAGTGTCATTGTCCTGCACCCCAAGTGTTATTATCCTGTACCCCAAGTGTTATTATCCTGTTCCCCAAGTGTCATTATCCTGTACCCCAAGTGTCATCATTCTGTACCCCAAGTGTCATTATCCTGTACCCCAAGTGTCATCATCCTGTACCCCAAGTGTTCTCATCCTGTACCCCAAGTGTTATTATCCTGTACCCCAAGTGTCATCATCCTGTACCCCAAGTGTCATCATCCTGTACCCCAAGTGTTATTATCCTGTACCCCAAGTGTTATCATCCTGTACCCCAAGTGTTATTATCCTGTACCCCAAGTCATATTATCCTGTACCCCAAGTGTTATTATCCTTTACCCCAAGTGTTATTATCATTTACCCCAAGTGTTATCATCCTGTACCCCAATTGTTATTATCCTGTACCCCAAGTGTTATTATCCTGTACCCCAAGTGTCATTATCCTGTACCCCAAGTGTTATCATCCTGTACCCCAAGTGTTATTATCCTGTACCCCAAGTGTCATCATTCTGTACCCCAAGTGTTATCATCGTGTACCCCAAGTGTTATTATCCTGTACCCCAAGTGTTATTATCCTGTACCCCAAGTGTTATCCTCTTGTACCCCAAGTGTTATCATCCTGTACCCCAAGTGTTATCCTGTACCCCAAGTGTCATCATTCTGTACCCCAAGTGTCATCATCCTGCACCCCAAGTGTTATTATCCTGTACCCCAAGTGTTTTCATCCTGTACCCCAAGTGTTATTATCCTCTACCCCAAGTCATATTATCCTGTACCCCAAGTGTTATTATCCTGCACCCCAAGTGTTATTATCCTGTACCCCAAGTGTCATTATCCTGTACCCCAAGTGTTATCATCCTGTACCCCAAGTGTTATTATCCTGTACCCCAAGTGTTGTTATCCTGTACCCCAAGTGTTATTATCGTGTACCCCAAGTGTTATTATGCTGTACCCCAAGTGTTATCCTCCTGTACCCCAAGTGTTATTATCCTGTACCCCAAGTGTTATTATCCTGTACCCCAAGTGTCATCATCCTGTACCCCAAGTGTTATCATCCTGTACCCCAAGTGTTATCATCCTGTACCCCAAGTGTCAGCATGTCATTATCCTGGACTATTCTACACAGGTAACTCAGGCTTCTGTACAACTTTCGAACATTGACCTTTACACTTCTGGCTCGTAGTTTTGGCCTTGACCACACAAACATTGCATTTCAGTGTCACACGAATCAACGCCAGGGCTCATGCAGGTTCAAAGTGTTTCCCAGCGTTCATTGTCCGTCGGTGACTTAGATCTTTATGATGAATTCGGTACAATATCCTGAGGTGTAATCCAACCAGATGGCCACATCTTTTGTTCACTCTATAGCACTCTGGTCTATGTTAGTGCCATATACAGTAAAGTCACAGTGTGAATTTTCTAGACTTACAGATATATTTGTCACTTATTCCAAAAAAATTCTGTAAAAGATAAGACATTTCCCTGTTAACTGTAACAATTGTACCAAACCAGGTCTAATATGCAAGATCTGTGGCTTCCCAGTCATTGCAGGACAGAAGCTGAAGGGTGTCCGAGCATGCTATATATATATCCAGACAAAGTACCTGTAGCTGCTAAGTCCCATAGGAGCCCAATGATCACTCCTCACCGGACATCACACAGTTCCTCCATATGGACATGATGACATCACACAGTCCCTCCATATGGACATTATGACATCACACAGTTCCTCCATATAGACATGATGACATCACACAGTTCCTCCATATGGACATGATGACATCACACAGTTCCTCCATATGGACATGATGACATCACACAGTTCTCCATATAGACATGATGACATCACACAGTTCCTCCATATGGACATGATGACATCACACAGTTCCTCCATATGGACATGATGACATCACACAGTTCCTCCATATAGACATGATGACATCACACAGTTCCTCCATATGGACATGATGACATCACACAGTTCCTCCATATGGACATGATGACATCACACAGTTCCTCCATATAGACATGATGACATCACACAGTTCCTCCATATGGACATGATGACATCACACAGTTCCTCCATATAGACATGATGACATCACACAGTTCCTCCATATGGACATGATGACATCACACAGTCCCTCCATATAGACATGATGACATCACACAGTTCCTCCATATAGACATGATGACATCACACAGTTCCTCCATATAGACATGATGACATCACACAGTTCCTCCATATAGACATGATGACATCACACAGTTCCTCCATATAGACATGATGACATCACACAGTTCCTCCATATGGACATGATGACATCACACAGTTCCTCCATATGGACATGATGACATCACACAGTTCATCCATATGGACATGATGACATCACACAGTCCCTCCATATGGACATGATGACATCACATAGTTCCTCCATATAGACATGATGACATCCCAGCCCCTCCATATGGACATTATGGCATCACACAGTTCCTCCATATAGACATGATGACATCACACAGTTCCTCCATATGGACATGATGACATCACACAGTTCCTCCATATGGACATGATGACATCACACAGTTCCTCCATATGGACATGATGACATCACACAGTTCCTCCATATAGACATGATGACATCACACAGTTCCTCCATATGGACATGATGACATCCCACAGTTCCTCCATATGGACATGATGACATCACACAGTTCCTCTATATGGACATGATGACATCACACAGTTTCTCCATATGGATATCACACAGTTCCTCCATATAGACATGATGACATCACACAGTTCCTCCATATGGACATGATGACATCACACAGTTCCTCCATATGGACATGATGACATCACACAGTTCCTCCATATAGACATGATGACATCACACAGTTCCTCCATATGGACATGATGACATCCCACAGTTCCTCCATATGGACATGATGACATCACACAGTTCCTCTATATGGACATGATGACATCACACAGTTTCTCCATATGGATATCACACAGTTCCTCCATATAGACATGATGACATCACACAGTTCCTCCATATGGACATGATGACATCACACAGTTCCTCCATATGGACATGATGACATCACACAGTTCCTCCATAGGACATTATGACATCACACAGTTCCTCCATATAGACATGATGACATCACACAGTTCCTCCATATGGACATGATGACATCACACAGTTCCTCCATATGAACATGATGACATCACACAGTTCCTCCATATGGACATGATGACATCACACAGTTCCTCCATATGGACATGATGACATCTCACAGTTCCTCTATATGGACATGATGACATCACACAGTTTCTCCATATGGATATCACACAGTTCCTCCATATGGACATGATGACATCACACAGTTCCTCCATAGGACATTATGACATCACACAGTTCCTCCATATAGACATGATGACATCACACAGTTCCTCCATATGGACATGATGACATCACACAGTTCCTCCATATGGACATGATGACATCACACAGTTCCTCCATATGGACATGATGACATCACACAGTTCCTCCATATGGACATGATGACATCACACAGTTCCTCCATAAGACATTATGACATCACACAGTTCCTCCATATAGACATGATGACATCACACAGTTCCTCCATATGGACATGATGACATCACACAGTTCCTCCATATAGACATGATGACATCACACAGTTCCTCCATATGGACATGATGACATCACACAGTTCCTCCATATGGACATGATGACATCACACAGTTCTCCATATAGACATGATGACATCACACAGTTCCTCCATATGGACATGATGACATCACACAGTTCCTCTATATGTGGACATGATGACATCACACAGTTCTCCATATAGACATGATGACATCACACAGTTGCTGTAGATTTGTCGGATCCATGATGAGAATCTCCGGTTCCACCACATCCCATCTATGATCTATGGGATGAGATCTGGTGACTGTGGAGGCCATTGGAGTCATGTGACCTCATTGTCCTGTATGAGATGATGTCATGTGACCTCATTGTCCTGTATGAGATGATGTCATGTGACCTCATTGTCCTGTATGAGATGATGTCTTGACATGGGGCATTATCCTGCTGAAAGTATCATCAGAAGATGGGTCCACTGTGGTCATAAAGGGACAGACATGGTCAATAACAATACTCAGGTCGCCCGTGGTGTTTTATACCAGGATCAATTGATACTAAGGGGCCCAGAAAATGTCCCCCACCATTATACCCCCACCAGCCTGAACCTGATACAAGGCAGGAGGGATCCATGATTTATGTTATTTACACCAAATTCTATTGTCCAGTTTTGGTTCCTGTGTGCATTGTAGCCTCAGTTTCCTGTTCTTAGCTGACAGGAGTGGCCCCTGGAGTGGTCTTTAGCTGCTGTAGCCCATCTGCTTTATGATTGGACGTGTTGTTCGATCAGAGGTGTATTCTCAGACCTTGGTTGATGTTTTGAGTTACTGTTGACTTTCTATAATCTCAAACCATTCTGCCCATTCTCCTGCGACACCAACAAGCCATTTTACTCCACACTGTTGCCGCTCACTGGGTATTTTCTCTTTTTCAGACCGTTCTCTGTAAACCCTAGAGATGGTTGTGGGTGAAAATCCCAGTAGATCAGCAGTTTGTGAAATACTCAGACTGGACCCATTTACTAAAATCCCCTTTCTTCCCCATCCTGATAATCAGTTTAAACTTCTGGATGTTGTCTTGACCTCATTTACATGCCTAAATGTATAGAGTTGCTGCCATATGATTGACCTATTTGCTTTTTGTGTTAACAAGCAATTAAAAAGGCGTACCTAATAAAGTGGCCAGTGAGTGTATTCCCAGGAAGAATAACAGGAAAATCACAATAGTCCCTGTTGAAGACAGGACATAGTGGTATAATACTATGTATATCATCAAAAGGGGTCTAAATAAACTGTAAGATCAAATATATATTTTAGCTTCTGAATGCATCAATTGCTACTTTCAGAGGACCGTTCTAAGATTACTAGAAGCATCACACCCCCTAGTGGCAGCATCAGGAACTTCGCCTCCCATCGACCAACAACAACGTGTGACATTCAAAGATTTCTATTAAATAAATCAATGAAAAACTGAAGAAAAAGGTTTCACCAAATAAATAAAAATGATAAAAATCCACATATTACAATAGTTTCCTCCTGGTTTAACGTAATCTCGGCAGCTGTTGAAGAGACAGCTGGATCCCGTCATGTCACTGCACTTCATTGATCCAGAAGTAAATGAGAAACATCACAGAAGTCATTGTCAGTGTTCCCTGAAATGAGGGAAAAAAACTTTCGTAATCCTAAATGGCTGTCAGCGCCCTCCGCAGATCGATACTGAGCTTCTGAGAATCCTGTTACTTCTCACAACCGGCTCAGCTGAACATGGACAACAATACTAAGCCTTTTATGCAGGATGATACTGAGCCTTTTATGGAGGACGATACTGAGCCTTTTATGGAGGACAATACTGAGCCTTTTATGGAGAACAATACTAAGCCTTTTCTGGAGGACAATACTAAGCCTTTTATGGAGGACGATACTGAGCCTTTTATGGAGGACAATACTGAGCCTTTTATGGAGGACAATACTGAGTTTTTTATGGAGGACAATACTAAACCTTTTCTGGAGGACAATACTGAGCCTTTTATGGAGGACAATACTGAGCTTTTTATGGAGGACAATACTCAGCCTTTTATTGAGGACAATACTAAGTCTTTTATGGAGGACAATACTCAGCCTTTTATGGAGGACAATACTCAGCCTTTTATGGAGGACAATACTGAGCCTTTTATGGAGGACAATACTTAACCTTTTATGGAGGACAATACTCAGCTTTTTATGGAGGATAATACTGAGCCTTTTATGGAGGACAATACTCAGCTTTTTATGGAGGATAATACTGAGCCTTTTATTGAGGACAATACTAAGCCTTTTATGGAGGACAATACTGAGCCTTTTATGGAGGACAATACTGAGACTTTTATGGAGGACAATACTCAGCCTTTTATTGAGGACAATACTGAGCCTTTTATGGAGGACAATACTCATCTTTTTTATGGAGGACAATACTGAGCCTTTTATGGAGGACAATACTGAGCCTTTTATGGAGGACAATACTGAGCCTTTTATGGAGGACAATACTCAGCCTTTTCTGGAGGAAAATACTGAGCCATTTGTGGAAGTCAATACAGGGGGAAATTTATCAAAACCTGTGCAGAGAAAAGGCTGACCAGTTGCCCATAGCAACCAATCAGATCGCTTCTTTTATTTTCCAGAGGTCTTTTTAAAAATGAAAGAAGCGATCTGATTGGTTGCTGTAAGCAACTGGTCAACTTTTTCTCTCCACAGGCTTTTATAAATCTCCCCCTACTGAGCCTTTTGTGGAGAACAATACTGAGCCTTTTGTGGTAGAGGGTGGGAGATGCAGAGCAGATGGAATTACCCTAAGGGCAGATGGCATTAACCCCTTTTATTTGTGATGCCAGGGTGTGGTTTATCCTCAATACCACCCGAAGGTATACCGCTGGATCCTGGGGTAAACACAGGGGCAGTAATGACTCAGACGCCAAGTTACAGACAATGGCAGTTTTATTGAGTGACAGATGGAACAGTCTATACAGTTCAGCCAGGCCCACTGAGGTGACCAGTGACTTCAGAGACCTTAAGGGTTTGCTGGGACTTGCAGTAGATTTGGACAAGTTTAGTGCAGGCCACTATGACTTGACTGTAGATGACTGTGACTGACTTGACTGGAGTCAGACAATGCTGTGGTTGTAATTCAGTGGCTGGAGGGTAGAGGGCAATGCCGGGTCTCAGGCGCGATCCACTGGAAGAAACTTGCTTCAGACAGAATAGTTATGAAAGTAGCTTTAATCGCCAAAATTGCACAGATGCGTTTCGAGGTGTGACAACCTCTTTATCAATGTGAGTATGGATGCCATACCCACATTGAAAAAGAGGTTGTCACAGCTCGCATTGCCCTCTACCCTCCAGCAAACTGAATTGTATCCATCGGTCCAGGGAATTCGTGACACTGACATCTGGGAGGCAGCACCACTACCACAGACATCCGATCATGCTTTTATAAGTTATTGGCAAACACAACAACTAAAGGTGAGCAGTTTTTCATTGATCTACCACCTATATTACTCCTTCTATCGCAATACTACTCTATGGGGAGCTCTGCTCTCTTTTTTCCCCCCCTTCTTAACTTTTCCAATGCTGTGGTTGTAGCTTACTTGTAGAAATGTGACTGCTGGACTGACAGTATAGATATATTTTATTTTTAGTACCGCTCCACAGTTCTGGTATTGAGTTCTCAGTAAAGGATCACGGCTAATAGCCGGGCACATGCTTACGTATATGGTTGCTAATAAACTTCTTGACAAGTTCATCAGGCACTTCCCATCCAGCTCAGTAAAGACAGTTATCCATAACCTGAAAAGGTTGTGTTTCTTTACTCCCCGTGTCTGGCCAAGGAGAAGCTGTCTTCAACCTCGGACTGTGTATAGGCTAGCGTGCCCTGGTATCACAAAGTGATAAGGTATTTCCTAGCACCCCCGTGGACTCCAGGTGAAAATAACATATAACATAATTGTCACAGTTAGCGCTGCGGTCAGACTTGCTGACCACAAGCGCACCCCTGTTTTTTGCTGCCGGCGTCGCTGCGGTTTGCATCCCACAATGCGAACGCATGCGACCGCCGGGTCATCCCTCACCTACTTCCTCCTCAGTCCCCTCCACTCTCCACGTCTGCCAGCGCGCGCGTCCCCGCCTCCTAGGGCGTGCGCCGGCTCTTTAAAATTTAGAGGAACAGTGCACCATTGATTGGTGCTAGTCTGTTTTGTCCCTATATAACTCCGCACTTCCTTAGAATTTTTCCACATCTTTGTGCCGTTATTGCCTGAGAAAGCGTTTACTTCTGACTTGCCTTGCCGTGTATTTGACCCCCTGCTACGTGACCTGACCTTGCTTCAGTGCCACCAGCCCAGACCTCCTGCTTGTCCTGACTTCGTGGGTGCCTCATTCTTTCAGTGCCACGTTATACCTCGGCTGCCTGTGGGGACGAGTCGTATCAGGGGTAGCGACCTTAGACTCCACTCCCTGGTATGGACCACATCATCATCCTCACAGGTTCAGTGGTTCCACTTCACCACAGCCATTACATTAAAATACATTAAACCTCTGATAAATTGCTTGAACACAATAGAAATAACAACCAGTCCTTTAGTGGGTCCAACACCTGTCCGCCTGAGGAAGTCCAAAGCCACAGGACAGCTTTTGGTGCTGGGACACCACAGGACAATACTGAGCCTTTTGTGGAGAACAATACTGAGCCTTTTGTGGAGAACAATACTGAGCCTTTTGTGGAGGACAATACTAAGCCTTTTGTGGAGGACAATACTAAGCCTTTTGTGGAGGGCAATACTAAGCCTTTTGTGAAGGACAATACTAAGCCTTTTGTGGAGAACAATACTGAGCCTTTTGTGAAGGACAATACTATGCCTTTTGTGAAGGACAATACTAAGCCTTTTGTGGAGGGCAATACTAAGCCTTTTGTGAAGGACAACACTAAGCCTTTTGTGGAGGAAAACACTAAGCCTTTTGTGGAGGACAACACTAAGCCTTTTGTAGAGGACAACACTAAGCCTTTTGTGGAGGACAACACTAAGCCTTTTGTGGAGGACAATACTAAGCCTTTTGTGAAGGACAATACTAAGCCTTTTGTGGAGGACAATACTGAGCCTTTTGTGAAGGACAATACTGAGCCTTTTGTGAAGGACAATACTGAGCCTTTTGTGAAGGACAATGCTAAGCCTTTTGTGAAGGACAATATTAAGCCTTTTGTGGAGGGCAATACTAAGCCTTTTGTGAAGGACAATACAATGCCTTTTGTGAAGGACAATACTAAGCCTTTTGTGGAGGACAATACTAAGCCTTTTGTGGAGGACAATACTGAGCCTTTTGTGAAGGACAATACTGAGCCTTTGTGAAGGACAATACTAAGCCTTTTGTGGAGGTAACTGTTGAATCTCTGTCCCTGTTCTTGTTGAGACATTTAACCCCTTAAGGACACATGGCGTACCGGTATGTCATGTGTCCGCTCCCGATCTATAACGCGGGGCCATAGCGGGTCGGGCTCGGCCTCTAGCAACGGCCGGGACCCGTGGCTAATAGCGCGCGGCATTGATCGCGGTGCCGCGCGCTATTAACCCTTTAGACCCGGCGTTAAAAGTTGAACGCCGTGTGTAAAGGGTAAGTGAAAGCATGCGGGTTAGCTCAGGGAGCTGTTCTGGATAGCCGCGGCGAAATCGCATCCCGAATAGCTTACAGGACAGCTGGAGGATCCCTACCTGCCCCCTCGCTGTCCGATAGCCGAATGACTGCTCAGTGCCTGAGATCCAGGCATGAGCAGTCAAGCGGCAGAATCATCGATCACTGGTTTCTTACGAGAAACCACTGATCAATGTAAAAGATCAGTGTGTGCAGTGTAATAGCCCCCTATGGGAGCTATAACACTGCAAAAAAAAAGTGCAGTGTATTGTATTATAAAATGTGTTGTATCTTTAAGAGTTATGTCAAGTGATTATTACCCAGCAGATATCAGTGACCAGGTGATACCAAGAGTGACCTATGGACTTCCTGCTAGTCTCCCCCATATAAGCCCTGGGTGGAGCTTCTCTCTCTCTTCTGCTGAGGTCCAGTGCAGTCGCTTAGTGTGTGTGTCCAGAGTGTTGGAGACCTCAAAGTCCAGTCCTGCAGCCACCATCAAGTCAAGTAAGATAAAGTCACAGCTTTATGAGTCAAGTCAGTCCCTGTCATCTGTCAAGTCAGCGTGGTCTGCATTGAATTGTCCAGTCCTACTAAAAGTCCCAGCAAGCCCTTAAGGTCTCTGAGTCACTGGTCACCTCCTTGGGCCCTGGCTGAACTGTATAGACTTTACCATCTGTCTACCCTCAATAAAGCTACCGTTGTCCGTAACTTAGCTTTGGAGTCTTTATTGCCCCCGTGCCTAGCCCAGGATCCAGCGGTATACCTTCGGGTGGTTTTAGGCTAAACCACACGCTGGCATCACGAATATAAGGGGTTAACGCCATCTGCTCCTAGGATAACAACATCTGCCCTCATCACACCCAGCTACCACAACTTTTGATGTCACGAACAGGACACGGGTGTGTGCCTTATGCCACAAGTCCTCCCCTAGTCTGAACTGTGTCAATGTTGTCTGCAAAAACCGCATGCCAATGCGATTTAAGTCTGCGCCAGAAAGTGCATGGGACTTTGCAAATGAAAAGTGGTTTACTCGTGGTGCTTGTGAAATAGAAGGGGAGGTTAAGAAAAGTATTGTGTCAACCATGGGCAAGATTAGGTCTGAAGCTATGTTACATTGCCAAGTGTAGCCTGTACCTACAAGGGTTGAAGATGTGCCGGAGAAGTGCTCAAGGGTGTCTTGTGCTGGACGGCGTCCCGCCCCTGGGCGTGGAAGCCATGTTTCTATGTCCAATGCCGAGGTGGGGCTGTGAAGATCCGCCCCTTGTTGCCAGGGAGCGGAAGTCGGCGCTGAGCCGCTGACGTGCTTCTGGTCGGCTGCCATTTTCCCAAGGCTCTGCATGGAAGGAGCAGCGCTGTCGGATCCTCCCAGTTTGCCGGGAGTCAGTCAAAGGAGCAACATGGCGGAACAGGCAAGCACACGTGCAGAGAGTCCTAAGATGGCACCAGAGGCCCGGAAAGTTGCCGCAGACGCGGCTCAAATGTTTCAGAAGCTGACAGATCATTTACAGTGCATCTCCCTCGGGGCCAAAGAGGCCTGCTACCAAGTCCCACTGCCCGAGGACGATGGAGACTGGCCATCGACTACGGAGGAGGGAACGCCGGCATCTTCTTGTGCATCATCGCCGGTGAGGCTGTCCCCTCACCACTGGACCTGCGGGTCCAGGTCCGAAATTCACACCGAGGAGTCAGAAGTGAGTACCCCGGCTGAGGTCGCTTTCTCTACCCCTCCTTTTACCCCTAGCCCAGAGCAAAAACCCCAGGCCCAGAAGTCTGCTGTACGCCCTCAGTCACCACCATTGCCTAAGTGGTTGTTTGGCGATGAGCCTGGACTGAGTCGATACATGTGGGAACACCTTCTTCCCCTACCCGAGAAGTCCCATCCCCCAGTCCCTCCAGCCCAGTCTGAGAGGGCCAGAAGAGAGGCTCAGGTGGCCGAGATTGTGAAAAGGTTGAGGGCCCAGAGAATGGAGAGATATGGTCCAAAGCTGCTGTCATACAAGATGCGACAGGCGCAGCAACAGGACACCAAAACATTAGAGGCCCTGTACATCAGAGAGTTGGAGCATCCCCGAGAAGGAGAGCCACCCCTGGAACGCCACCATGCTACGATGGTGAAGGTCGACAAGGTGTGGGGTTTGGCACCCTCATGGACTGTCATCATGGTAGGACCATCTTGGTCAATCATCGGGCAGTACAGAGGGACTCTCTCCCAACCACTTAATTCTCTAGAGAGAGCGGGGAGATCATGGAGTATAGAGCTTGAGAGGAGAGTGGGCGGCTGCGGTGACCCGTCCGAAGAATCCAACCCAGATTCCATTTGCCTACTTCCCATCGAACGACTGGGACACCATTAAATGTTCAGGGACGAAGCTATGCTTTTTTGTACTTTGGACTACACCTCTTGTCATATTGATGGAAGCATTGCTTTTTTTTTTTTTTTTTTTTAGAAATATTCTGTAAATAAATTCCAGTTTATGGATATGATTGCTGTCAATCATATCCTTAGCTACAGTATGGATCTGTATGGATGCTGTCCAGGCAACTTCTCCTTGGTCCCAAATATGGCAGGTATAATACACAAAGCATACTGTACCTCTTTACCTTTCAATCCAAAATCGTGGTTAATTTTAAGCCTCATCTCTGTTCCTCTGGGGCGGAGCTTGTTGTCACACATCATTGACGATTCCCTTTGATCAAGGACAAAGCTAGGCTTTTTTTGCACTCCATATTGATAGAAGGCAAATTATAATAAGTCAGCATTGTTTTTTATTTATTTATTTTTTGTTTTTTTTATTCTTTAATATAAATTCCAGAGATGGAAGAAAATACTATTTGTATTGCTGTCAATCATATCCATAGTTACAGCATAGATCCTATGGGTAATGCTGTATGGATGCTCTCCAGACAACTTCTTCTTGCTTTCATTGTGGCAGGCAAACTGCACAAAGCATACAGTACCTTTATACCTTTAAATACCAAATTGTGGATAATTTAAAACCCCATCCCTGTTCCTCTGGGGCGGAGTTTGTTATCATTAGTTAAATACTAGTAGTTGTTCCCTTGGCTTTTGAGCAAAGCAATGCTTTGGGAAGCTTCGGGTTAATAATCACAGTTTATGTTGAACAGTTGTGTCTTGGAGCAGCTCCGACTGCGCTTGTGGACAATGTACTAATGGTATCAGGACTTGGCATCCACTTCCTCCTGGCGTGGGCTAATTAAGTCACAGGCTTGTCTTATTGTATTGCCTGTGATACAGGTTTTGTCCTTGCACTAGCTACTTATACCGGAATTTATTATACGGTCTTCTTGTTCTTCTTGTCACGATGCCGGCTGGCAGGTAGTGGATCCTCTGTGCCAGAGAGGGATTGGCGTGGACCGTGCTAGAGGATCGGTTCTAAGTCACTACTGGTTTTCACCAGAGCCCGCCGCAAAGCGGGATGGTCTTGCTGCGGCGGTAGTGACCAGGTCGTATCCCCTAGCAACGGCTCAACCTCTCTGGCTGCTGAAGATAGGCGCGGTACAAGGGAGTAGACAGAAGCAAGGTCGGACGTAGCAGAAGGTCGGGGCAGGCAGCAAGGATCGTAGTCAGGGGCAACGGCAGGAGGTCTGGAACACAGGCTAGGAACACACAAGGAAACGCTTTCACTGGCACTAAGGCAACAAGATCCGGCGAGGGAGTGAAGGGGAAGTGAGGTGATATAGGGAAGTGCACAGGTGTAAACACTAATTGGAACCACTGCGCCAATCAGCGGCGCAGTGGCCCTTTAAATCGCAAAGACCCGGCGCGCGCGCGCCCTAGGGAGCGGGGCCGCGCGCGCCGGGACAGAACTGACGGAGAGCGAGTCAGGTACGGGAGCCGGGGTGCGCATCGCGAGCGGGCGCTACCCGCATCGCGAATCGCATCCCGGCCAGAGGCGGTATCGCAGCGCCCCGGGTCCGTGGAACCGACCGGAGCGCTGCAGTGAGAGGAGTGTAGCGAGCGCTCCGGGGAGGAGCGGGGACCCGGAGCGCTCGGCGTAACAGTACCCCCCCCCTTGGGTCTCCCCCTCTTCTTGGAGCCTGAGAACCTGAGGACCAGACTTTTGTCCAGGATATTGTCCTCAGGTTCCCAGGACCTCTCTTCTGGACCACAACCCTCCCAATCCACTAAAAAGAAGGTTTTCCCTCTGACCTTTTTAGATGCTAAAATTTCTTTGACGGAGAAGATGTCCGAGGAGCCGGAGACAGGAGTGGGGGGAACAGATTTGGGAGAGAAACGGTTAATGATAAGTGGTTTAAGAAGAGAAACATGAAAGGCATTAGGAATACGAAGAGAAGGAGGAAGAAGAAGTTTGTAAGAGACAGGATTAATCTGGCGCAAAATCTTGAAAGGACCAAGATAGCGTGGTCCCAACTTATAGCTAGGGACACGGAAGCGGACATATTTGGCGGAGAGCCATACCTTGTCTCCAGGGGAAAAAATGGGAGGAGCTCTTCTTTTCTTATCCGCGAATCTCTTCATGCGTGAAGAAGCCTGTAAGAGAGAATTTTGGGTCTCTCTCCATATGATGGAGAGATCACGAGAAATTTCATCCACAGCGGGCAGATCAGAGGGCAAGGGGGTAGGGAGGGGGGGAAGAGGGTGACGGCCGTACACCACGAAAAACGGGGATTTGGAGGAAGATTCAGAGATTCTGAAATTATACGAGAATTCGGCCCAAGGTAGAAGATCTGCCCAGTCATCCTGGCGGGAGGAAACAAAATGTCGTAAATAGTCACCCAAGATCTGGTTAATTCTTTCTACTTGTCCATTGGATTGAGGATGGTATGCAGAAGAAAAATTTAATTTAATCTTGAGTTGTTTACAGAGAGCCCTCCAGAATTTAGACACAAATTGGACGCCTCTATCCGAGACGATCTGCGTAGGCAACCCGTGAAGACGAAAAATGTGTACAAAAAATTGTTTAGCCAACTGAGGCGCTGAAGGAAGACCAGGAAGAGGGATGAAATGTGCCATTTTGGAGAATCGATCAACGACCACCCAAATAACAGTGTTGCCATGGGATGGGGGTAAGTCAGTAATAAAATCCATACCAATCAGAGACCAAGGTTGTTCGGGAACAGGCAGAGGAAGAAGAAAACCAGCGGGCTTCTGGCGAGGAGTCTTATCCCGGGCACAGATAGTGCAGGCTCGCACAAAGTCCACCACATCAGTCTCTAGAGTCGGCCACCAATAGAAGCGAGAGATGAGTTGCACAGATTTCTTGATGCCCGCATGACCTGCGAGATGGGAGGAGTGACCCCATTTGAGGATTCCGAGGCGTTGGCGTGGAGAAACAAAGGTCTTTCCTGGTGGAGTTTGCCTGATGGAGGCTGGAGAAGTGGAAATCAGGCAGTCAGGAGGAATGATGTGTTGAGGAGAGAGTTCAATTTCAGAAGCATCTGAGGAACGAGAGAGAGCATCGGCCCTAATGTTCTTATCAGCAGGCCGAAAGTGAATTTCAAAATTAAATCGGGCAAAGAACAGAGACCACCTGGCCTGACGAGGATTCAGCCGTTGGGCAGACTCGAGGTAAGAGAGGTTCTTGTGATCGGTGTAAATAATAACTGGAAATCTTGATCCCTCCAGCAGATGCCTCCATTCCTCAAGTGCTAATTTAATGGCTAGGAGCTCTCGATCCCCGATGGAGTAGTTCCTCTCCGCCGGAGAGAAGGTCCTAGAAAAAAACCCACAAGTAACAGCATGCCCGGAAGAGTTTTTTTGTAGAAGGACAGCTCCAGCTCCCACTGAGGAGGCATCAACCTCCAATAGGAAGGGTTTAGATGGGTCAGGTCTGGAGAGCACGGGAGCCGAAGAGAAGGCGGACTTGAGTCGTTTAAAGGCGTCTTCCGCTTGAGGAGGCCAAGACTTGGGATCGGCATTTTTTTTGGTTAAAGCCACAATAGGAGCCACAATGGTAGAAAAATGTGGAATAAATTGCCTGTAATAATTGGCGAACCCCAAAAAACGTTGGATGGCACGGAGTCCGGAGGGGCGTGGCCAATCTAAGACGGCAGAGAGTTTATCTGGATCCATTTGTAGTCCCTGGCCAGAGACCAAGTATCCTAGAAAAGGAAGAGATTGGCATTCAAACAGACATTTCTCAATTTTAGCATAGAGTTGATTGTCACGAAGTCTCTGAAGAACCATACGGACATGCTGGCGGTGTTCTTCTAGATTGGCCGAAAAAATTAGGATATCATCAAGATATACAACAACACAGGAGTATAACAGATCACGAAAAATTTCATTAACAAAGTCTTGGAAGACAGCAGGGGCGTTGCACAGGCCAAAGGGCATGACCAGATACTCAAAGTGTCCATCTCTGGTGTTAAATGCTGTTTTCCACTCATCCCCCTCTCTGATGCGGATGAGGTTATAGGCGCCTCTTAAGTCCAATTTAGTAAAGATGTGGGCACCTTGGAGGCGATCAAAGAGTTCAGAGATGAGGGGTAAGGGGTAGCGGTTCTTAACCGTGATTTTATTAAGTCCGCGGTAGTCAATGCAAGGACGTAGAGAGCCATCTTTTTTGGACACAAAGAAAAATCCGGCTCCGGCAGGAGAGGAGGATTTACGGATAAAGCCCTTTTTTAGATTCTCCTGGACGTATTCAGACATGGCAAGAGTCTCTGGGGCAGAGAGAGGATAAATTCTGCCCCGGGGTGGAGTAGTGCCCGGGAGGAGGTCGATAGGACAATCATAAGGCCTGTGAGGAGGTAGAGTCTCCGCTTGTTTTTTGCAGAAAACATCCGCGAAGTCCATATAGGCCTTAGGGAGACCGGTTACTGGAGGAAGCACAGAGTTACGGCAAGGGTTACTGGGAACCGGTTTTAGACAGTCCTTGGAACAAGAGGGCCCCCAACTCTTGATCTCCCCAGTGGACCAATCCAGGGTTGGGGAATGAAGTTGAAGCCAGGGAAGTCCAAGGAGAATTTCCGAGGTGCAATTGGGGAGGACCAAAAGTTCAATCCTCTCGTGATGAGATCCGATGCTCATTAGAAGGGGCTCCGTGCGGAAACGTATGGAACAGTCTAATCTTTCATTGTTTATACAATTGATGTAAAGGGGTCTGGTGAGACTGGTCACTGGGATGTTGAACCTGTTGACGAGAGAGGCCAAAATAAAATTTCCTGCAGATCCAGAGTCTAAGAAGGCCACAGAAGAGAAGGAGAAGGCAGAGGCAGACATCCGCACAGGCACAGTAAGACGTGGAGAAGCAGAGTGGACATCAAGGATTGTCTCACCTTTGTGCGGAGTCAGCGTACGTCTTTCCAGGCGGGGAGGGCGGATAGGACAATCCCTCAGGAAGTGTTCGGTACTAGCACAGTACAGGCAGAGGTTCTCCATGCGGCGTCGTGTCCTCTCTTGAGATGTCAGGCGAGACCGGTCGACCTGCATAGCCTCCACGGCGGGAGGCACAGGAACAGATTGCAGGGAACCAGAGGAGAGAGGAGCCGAGGAGAAGAAACGCCTCGTGCGAACAGAGTCCATATCTTGGCGGAGCTCCTGACGCCTTTCGGAAAAACGCATGTCAATGCGAGTGGCTAGGTGAATAAGTTCATGAAGATTAGCAGGCATTTCTCGTGCGGCCAGAACATCTTTAATGTTGCTGGATAGGCCTTTTTTAAAGGTCGCGCAGAGGGCCTCATTGTTCCAGGATAATTCAGAAGCAAGAGTACGGAATTGTACGGCATACTCGCCAACGGAAGAATTACCCTGGACCAGGTTCAACAGGGCAGTCTCAGCAGAAGAGGCTCGGGCAGGTTCCTCAAAGACACTTCGAATTTCCGAGAAGAAGGAGTGTACAGAGGCAGTGACGGGGTCATTGCGGTCCCAGAGCGGTGTGGCCCAAGCTAGGGCTTTTCCAGACAGCAGGCTGACTACGAAAGCCACCTTAGACCTTTCAGTGGGGAACTGGTCCGACATCATCTCCAAGTGTAATGAACATTGGGAAAGGAAGCCACGGCAAAGCTTAGAGTCCCCATCAAATTTATCCGGCAAGGATAGTCGTAGTCCAGAAGCGGCCACTCGCTGCGGAGGAGGTACAGGAGCTGGCGGAGGAGATGGTTGCTGGAGCTGTGGTAGTAACTGTTGTAGCATAACAGTCAGTTGAGACAGCTGTTGGCCTTGTTGCGCAATCTGTTGTGACTGCTGGGCGACCACCGTGGTGAGGTCAGCGACAACTGGCAGAGGAACTTCAGCGGGATCCATGGCCGGATCTACTGTCACGATGCCGGCTGGCAGGTAGTGGATCCTCTGTGCCAGAGAGGGATTGGCGTGGACCGTGCTAGAGGATCGGTTCTAAGTCACTACTGGTTTTCACCAGAGCCCGCCGCAAAGCGGGATGGTCTTGCTGCGGCGGTAGTGACCAGGTCGTATCCCCTAGCAACGGCTCAACCTCTCTGGCTGCTGAAGATAGGCGCGGTACAAGGGAGTAGACAGAAGCAAGGTCGGACGTAGCAGAAGGTCGGGGCAGGCAGCAAGGATCGTAGTCAGGGGCAACGGCAGGAGGTCTGGAACACAGGCTAGGAACACACAAGGAAACGCTTTCACTGGCACTAAGGCAACAAGATCCGGCGAGGGAGTGAAGGGGAAGTGAGGTGATATAGGGAAGTGCACAGGTGTAAACACTAATTGGAACCACTGCGCCAATCAGCGGCGCAGTGGCCCTTTAAATCGCAAAGACCCGGCGCGCGCGCGCCCTAGGGAGCGGGGCCGCGCGCGCCGGGACAGAACTGACGGAGAGCGAGTCAGGTACGGGAGCCGGGGTGCGCATCGCGAGCGGGCGCTACCCGCATCGCGAATCGCATCCCGGCCAGAGGCGGTATCGCAGCGCCCCGGGTCCGTGGAACCGACCGGAGCGCTGCAGTGAGAGGAGTGTAGCGAGCGCTCCGGGGAGGAGCGGGGACCCGGAGCGCTCGGCGTAACACTTCTGACCTTTATGCTTGTTCCCTGACTACCCCTTTGCTTAGTGATTGGTACTGCGTGACTTCCTGGTTCTGCTTTGGTCTGCCTGACCTTACTATTTCTGTTTGTTTATCTTGTTGCTATTCACCTTTCTTTGCTCTCTGGTCTGTTTCTTGGTTAACCCTTTGGGCCTAGTGTTGCTCACGAATATTCAAAATTCGAATTTTAATCGCGAATATCGCATATTCGTGAATTCGCGAATATAGCACTATATATTCACAATTAATTACGAATATTCGCTTTTTTATTTATTTATTTTTTGTATTTTTTTTCTTTGTTCACAGTACACATCACAGTGATGTCTGGTGGTACGCCCCCTGCACCTGAGAGCTTTAGCTCTCGCTCCCCGCACCTCCAGCTATTGACTTGCCGTCTGCTGTATGGACACTTGGAATAAAGCATCGTTTGGCCAATACTTCTCAGTGGGTGAGTGCAGCTTTTTTTATGTCTTCTGCTTTGCATGTTTTATACATCACAGTGATCACTGCATCCCTCTCTGCTTTTCGCATATGCGCATATTCATTTAATGATATAGGGAACTAATGGACTAGTGCAGTGGTCTCCAACCTGTGCACCTCCAGATGTTGCAAAACTACAACTCCCAGCATGCCCGGACAGCCAACGGCTGTCCGGGCATGCTGGGAGTTGTAGTTTTGCAACATCTGGAGGTCCGTAGGTTGGAGACCACTGCACTAGCCCATTAGTTCCCTATACCATTAAAGAAGGGAGGGCTCAATATTCGCGAATATGCACATCTATTTTCGCATATGCGCATATATTTTCACATATGCGCAAAAAAACTAATATGCGAATTTCGCGAATATATGACGAATATTCGTCCATATATTCCCAAAATAACGCAAATCCGAATATGGCCTATGCCGCTCATGCCTATTTGGGCCTTGGCTTTCTCCCCGATCCATAGTAGGGACTGTCGGGACTGTAGCTTAGTTAAGCGTCCATCGCATAGGGTGGATTGGGTAGGGACTGTCGCTTAGTTAAGTGTCCATCGCATAGGGTGGATTGGGTAGGGACTGTCGCTTAGTTAAGGGTCCTTCGCATAGGGTGGATTGTCAAATAGGCAAGGACATAGATTGGTACATAGATTGGTTGTGCTATTGTAGCTCACGGCTACGGCTCTCCTGCTTGTGAGATGATAGATGGGCCTCCCTGTAGCTACACATGTCCTGTCCAGTTGTAGCCTAACCCTTTCTCCGTTTCTGTTGAATACTAGTAATAACATACAAAGCATATGGGGTTGTGTCAGACTGTCACCATAATGACTGGCTCTTAGAATTCCAGGGGGCTCTTCTTTATATCGTCCAAGAAGCCAAATGCATTAACAAAGGTCACAGACTGAAGGTGCAGCAAACGTCAACCTCTTCACGTATTTGGAGTCTTTTAGCAGAATCTTAGTTTGAAGCAGAAGATGGATCTGTTTGTGAGAGTCTTCATTGCTATGGTAATATTATTCCCTGCCTCACATTATTCTCTTCTGTCAGAGACATCAATAGCGGCTTCATATCTTCACAAGGAACAGTCACTTAAAGTAGTATCCCGGAGGTGCCCCCCTCCCCCCCACAACATTATCTATGAAGATGATTGAGAGAAGATTTGGCTATGTTCAGCCCAGAATTTTACAGATGGCAGATTTACACTTTAAGTCATGTCTGCGGATAAGCGGCAGCAGTCTACATATATATATATATATATATATATATATGAGGGTCCGGGTGAGAATATATTCCATATACTGGAATTCTGATGTATCATAAGGAGAAAATCAGGCAGACTAGGAACTGTGACTATGATACGGCTGAAATATATCAAACAGATGGAAAGATAGATAGATAGATAGATATGAGATAGACAGATAGATATGAGATAGATAGATAGATATAGCAAAGAGGTTCTGCAGCATTCCAAACGTAAGTTCAAAAACGTGATTTATTTTCCCATGGATACCAAAATGAGAAAAGAAATCATGTTTTTGAGCTTATGTTTGGAATGCTGCAGAACCTCTTTGCTATATGCTGAATAGACAGACCGTGACTTGGGTGTATATTCTGCTGTCACCCACCATACCCTTTGCCTTACTGGGTTGTGCTTCCAGAAAAGCTTGGTGTATTAGATAGATAGATAGATAGATAGATATGAGATAAATAGATATGAGATAGATAGATAGATATGAGATACGTAAAAAAGATACATAAAAGCCACTACTTTTTCACTAAACGGAGTGCTGCTGTGCCTGCTTTGAATAGATATGAGATAGATAGAGAGATAGATATGAGATAGATAGATAGATATGAGATCGATAGATATGAGATAGATAAATACATATGAGATAGATAGATATGAGATAGATAGATAGATAGATATGAGAGAGATAGATAGATATGAGATAAATATATAGATTGATAGATAGATATGAGATAGATAGATATGAGATAGATAGATATGAAAATGATAGATAGATATGAGATAGATAGATAGATAGATAGATATGAAATAGATATGAGATAGATAGATGGATAGATATGAGATTGATAGATAGATAGATATGAGATAGATAGATACATATGAGATAGATAGATATGAGATAGATAGATATGAGATTGATAGATAGATAGATATGAGATAGATAGATAGATAGATATGATATGAGATAAATATGAGATAGATAGACATGAGATAGATATGAGATAGATAGATAGATAGATATGAGATAGATATGAGATATATAGATAGATATGAGATAGATAGATAGATAGATAGATAGATATGAGATAGATATATAGATAGATATGAGATAAATAGATATGAGATAGATAGATATGAGATAGATAGATATGAGATAGATATGAGATAGATATGAGATAGATATGAGATAGATAGATATGAGATAGATATGAGATAGATATGAGATAGATAGATATGAGATAGATATGAGATAGATATGAGATAGATATGAGATAGATATGAGATATATATGAGATAGATAGATATGAGAGATACATAGGAGATAGATAGATAGAATGAAGAATATATCCGCAGAACGCCAATACATGAAAAAACTTGAAAATTTATTCCATCAAAAAAGGTGAATGTCACATAGCAGTGTTTCATCCTCCTCTCGTGGTCTTTCTCAGGCTCAGTACAAATAGTGAATTTCATGCATTATATAATATCAATCTCCTGTCCAATTAACAAATAAAGTGTCCAAACAATATTTCTCACACAGTATTATAGTGAACACGTATATATACAAACGCCATCATACATAGAAAGTACATAATTATAAATCCTGTAATACAATCAATACCCATAAAAAATATCCAGCACCCTTAATAAGGTCCTGATGATGACTCCGGAGATCTGTGCCGTGATCAAAAACACATAAAAACAACATCTTACAGTCAGAAGGGAGTAATCACTCCCCCGGAACTATAATGGAGAATAGTAGCGCGGGTATAATACACAGCGCATGCGCGCCGGAATTGCATCATACTGAGTTGGATACATGGGACTGGAAGCGTCTTAGTAACCATAGCGATGCGTTCCAACATTCCTGCATTAGTGTATAGCGCGTTCGCAGTGAGGAGCGTCTCTATGTGACCATGGTAACATATTATGCCTGCGCACGCGTACATAGAACTGCAGTGTGTAAACCAGCATATTTAAATGGGACAATAAAACCAAAATAAACATAATAAAATTAGGCCAGGTAGGTGATGTATAACATTCATCTTGTATAACATGCATACATAGCCCCAATACTAAGGCAAGTAACGGTGCTTTTTTTTAGGACCGGAATCCGGCACAATCAAATGTAGGACTCCCGTTCACTAGGAGCCTGGAACTATGAGGAATCCACCAAAGGCGGTAGCCCCCAAGATCCAGCTCACTAACGCTCCGTCTGAACAATAAGGGGCACATTACTGCCTACAGTTCACTCAAACCACCACTGTTCTCCTAGGCCTAAATAAATGGGGAAAATTTTTTATATATATATATATATATATATATATATATATATATATGTATATATATATGTATATATATATATAATAAAAAAAATGAACAATAAAAATAAAAGTTTATATAATGGTAAATAAAATATAAAATATAATAAAATGAAAAAACACCCCTGAAATTTTTCAAGAAAATGAAGTATTTCTCCCAGAAAAGGATTGCAGTAACACGTTTTGCTATACACATGTTTATTCCCTTTGTGTGTATTGGAACTAAACCAAAAAAACGGAGGAAAAAAAGCAAATTGGACATAATGTCACCAAACTCCAAAAATGATCTGGACAAAATTATTGGCTCCCTTTCAAAATTGTGGACAAATAAGATTGTTTCAAGCATGTGATGCTCCTTTAAACTCACCTGGGGCAAGTAACAGGTGTGGGCAATATAAAAATCACACCGCAAAGCAGATAAAAAGGAGAGAAGTTCACTTACTATTTGCATTGTGTGTCTGTGTGCCACACTAAGCAAGGACAACAGAAAGAGGAGAAGAGAACTGTCTGAAGACTTGAGAACCAAAATTGTGGAAAAATATCAACAATTTCAAGGTTACAAGTCCATCTCCAGAGATCAAGATTTGTCTTTGTCCACAGTGCACAACATTATCAAGAAGTTTGCAACCCATGGCACTGTAGCTAATCTCCCTGGGCATGGACGGAAGAGAAACATTGATGAAAGGTGTCAACACAGGATAGTCTGGATGATGGATAAGCAGCCCCAAACAAGTTCCAAAGATATTCAAGCTGTCCTGCAGGCTCAGGAAGCATCAGTGTCAGCGTGAACTATCCGTCAACATTTAAATGAAATGAAACGCTATGGAGGAGACCCAGGAGGACCCCACTATGGAGGAGACCCAGGAGGACCCCACTATGGAGGAGATCCAAGAGGACCCCACTGCTGACACAGAGACATAAAAAAGCAAGACTACATTTTGCCAAAATGAACTTGAGTAACCAAAATCCTTCTGGGAAAACGTCTTGTGGACAGATGAGACCAAGATAGAGCTTTTTGGTAAAGCACATCATTCTACTGTTTACCCAAAATGTAATGAGGCCTATAAAGGAAAGAACACAGTACCTACAGTGAAATATGGTGGAGGTTCAATGATGTTTTGGGTTGTTTTGTTGCCTCTGGCACTGGGGGCCTTGAATGTGTACAAGACATCATGAAATCTGAGGATTACCAAAAGATTTTGGGTCTCAATGTACAGCCCAGTGTCAGAAAGCTGGGTTTGTGTCTGAGATTTTGGGTCTTCCAGCAGGACAATGACCCCAAACATATGTCAAAAAGCCCCCAGAAATGGATGGCAACAAAGCGCTGGAGAGTTCTGAAGTGGCAGCAATGAGTCCAGATCTAAATCCCATTGATCACCTGTGGAGAGATCTTAAAATTGCTGTTGGGAAAAGGCGTCTTCCAATAAGAGACCTGGAGCAGTTTGTAAAGGAAGAGTGGTCCAACATTCCGGCTGAGAGGTGTAAGAAGCTTATTGATGGTTATAGGAAGTGACTGATTTCAGTAATTTTTTTCTAAGGGTGTGCAACCAAATATTAAGTTAAGGGTGCCAATAATTTTGTCCAGCACATTTTTGGAGTTTGGTGACATTATGTCCAATTTGCTTTTTTCCTCCTTTTTTGGTTTAATTCCAATACACACAAAGGAAATAAACATGTGTATAGAAAAACATGTGTTACTGCAATCCTTTTCTGTGAGAAGTTCTTCATCGCTGTATATGTATTCCCATGTATCAGCTCAGTAATGCACAAAACTTACTAATTTAAATAATGTTTCCTTTATTTTGAACAACATATTAATAATTGTCCGGTGAGTGACATTCATCCCCCATCCTGGTACTGCAAGAAAAAGAGAAAGAAAATGAGTTGTATTATAAGCAACATATCATTTGCAATATTCATATTACATTTGTATTGATTAAACTAATCCTGGCGTGAAACTAATTCTGGCTGTGCCGGAAGGTTATCACTTCCCTACCACCCTATGTGGCATTGTTACGATTCGGCAGGCTGGAGGTGGATCCTCTGTGTCAGAGAGGGATTGGCGTGGACCGTGTCGGTGGACCGTTTCTAAGTTGTTACTGGTGTTCACCAGAGCCCGCCGCAAAGCGGGATGGTCTTGCTGCGGCAGTAGCAACCAGGTCGTATCCACCGTTAACGGCTCAACCTCACTGACTGCTGAGAGTGGCGTGGGACAGGAGGACTAGACAGAGGCGAGGTCAGACATAGCAGAAGGTCAGGACAGGCGGCAAGGTTCGTAGTCAAGGGTAACGGCAGAAGGTCTGGTAACACTGGTAAGGCAAACACAGAAACACTTTCACTAGGCACTGAGGAAACAAGATTTGGCAATGCAGGGAAGGGGAAGTGAGGTATTATAGGCATGGAGCAGATGGGAGCTAATTACACTGATTGGGCCAGGCACCAATTAGTGGTGCACTGGCCCTTTAAATCTTAGAGAGCTGGCATGCGCGCACCCTAGAGAGCGGAGCCGCGCGCGCCAGGACGTGACAGCCGGGGAATGGGACAGGTAAGTAGATTGGGATGCGACCCACGAGCAGGCGCGTCCTGCTATGCGAATCGCATCCCCGCCGGCAGAGTCAGTGCAGCGCTCCCGGTCAGTGGGTCTGACCGGGGCGCTGCAGAGAGAGGAACGCCGCGAGCGCTCCGGGGAGGAGCAGGGACCCGGAGCGCTCGGCGTAACAGCCACCTTGTTTCATTGGGGGAAAATGATCTAACACCATAAATCTTACTTCCTTTTCATTGTGGCCCATGTCCGGGAAATGTTTACATACTGGAAGATCAATTTTCTTTTTACAAATTTTTAGGTCCCATGTGGTCTCCCCTACATAGAGGAGACGACATGGGCACCACAGCACATACACGACAAAAGATGAACTACAAGTCAGATAGGTTACAGTTTTCATGTGGATGGATGCACAAACTCACTCCCTTGGCACATACAGCCACATGGGTATCTGCCCTTTTTAGATTAGTGTACTCTTTGTGTACTCCCGGTTTTAAGGGAAATATCCCCCCTAACAAGTCTTTCTTTAAAGGGGTACTCCAGCCCTAGGACGTCTTATCCCCTATCCAAAGGATAGGGGATAAGATGTCTGATCGCGCGGGTCCCGCCATTGGGGACCCCGACAATCTAGCACACAGCACCCACCTGTGAGCGCTGCAGGAAGCGCTGGACGCCCCACCCCCTCAATGCAAGTCTATGGGAGGGGGCGTGACGGCCATCACGCCCCCTCCCATAGACTTGCATTGAGGGGGGCGGGGCGTGATGTCACATGGGGGCAGAGTCGTGATGTCACGATTCTCCATCCCCGTGGTCAGGAGGCGGGACCCTATCCTTTGGATAGGGGATAAGATGTCTTAGGGCCGGAGTACCCCTTTAAGGCTAGTGGGTCGCCTGAAAGACATTAGAGGAGGGGACATGAATTCAGGAATGTGACTGTATCCACCCAATACATTGCAGTATTTTCGTACTGCTTTATCAATCTCTGGAGAGAGGTCATTATATGTAGAGATAAAGGCTATGCGTGTTCCCTTCCCGTGGTTTCCTTCGTCCTGCTGCTAGGTCTCTCTCTTGTGTGTTTACCCTTATTCTCTGCCTCTCAATCAGTCTTTGTGGATACCCTCTGTCCCTGAAATTAGTCACCATTTTATCCAAGGCCCTGTGGAGTGGTGTCTATGATCTTCCTTGCCCTCAGCATATGACTGTAGGGCAAGGAGTTCACCATAGGTCTGGGGTGACAACTGTCATACCTCAGCAATGCATTGCACTCAGTCTCCTTAGTAAATAGGTCCGTAGTCAAGCGTCCATCATGTACGGTCACCAGAACGTCCGGAAAGATCAACGATTGTGTAGAGCGTGTCAATGTAAAGCGATTGTCTGGATCTCTGCTCTTTAGATGTTCCTGAAAAGACAATAAACTAGTCACATCTCCAGTCCAAATAAAAAAGATATCATCTATGTATCTCCACCATGGTGGGATATATAGACATACAGTTCTTCAAAGTTTGCCATGAATATATTCTCATAAGTCGTCGCGCGGCATTACTCCCCATTGCAGTGCCCGGCTTGTGAAGAAAAAAATTTGTCATCAAGTACAAAGTAATTGTTCTCCAGCATTATCTTAAGTAGGGACACAATGAAATCAATTTTGTCATTTGGGTAATGAGCTTGTTGTAAACATCTAGTCACTGCCCCCCACACCCCCATCATCTTGGATGGAGGTGTAGAGGCTGACTACATCAAAGCTATAATAGACCCCTCCGGTATGCGTATCATAGCAATTTTACTAAAAAAAGATGTGTCCCTGATGTAGGACCTTGTATTGACAGCAAAAGGCCTGAGTGCTTTGTCTAGGAAAACTGAAATTCTAGAGGTAACTGAGTTTCTCCCCAATACTATTGGTCGGCCAAGTGGGTTTACTTGATCTTTATGCATCTTCGGTAGAGAGGTAGTAGAGTGAGAAACATCAGAGGCATTCTTAGTAGTAAGCCACACTTTAAAGGGGTACTCCACTGCTCAGCGTTTGGAACAAACTGTCCTGAACACTGGAGCCGGCGCCGGGAGCTTGTGACGTCTTAGCCCCGCCCCCTCAATGCAAGTCTATGGGAGGGGGCTTGACTCACTTCCGGCGCGCATGCGCTGTGTATTATACCCACACTACTATTCTCCATTATCGATCACGGCACAGATCTCCGGAGTCATCATCAGGACCTTATTAAGGGTGCTGGATATTTTTTATGGGTACTGATTGTATTACATGATTTATAATTATGTACTTTCTATGTATGATGGCGTTTGTATATACACGTGTTCACTATAATACTGTGTGGGAAATATTGTTTGGACACTTTATTTGTTAATTGGACAGGAGATTGATATTATATAATGCATGAAATTCACTATTTGTACTGAGCTTGAGAAAGACCACGAGAGGAGGATGAAACGGTGCTATGTGACATTCACCTTTTTTGATGGAATACATTTTCCTTCGACAAAGGGAGAGCTGTTCTTTCTTTGTCATTACTGTAGATAGATAGATAGATAGATATGAGATAGATAGATAGATAGATATGAGACAGATGGATATGAGATAGCTAGATAGATAGATAGATAGACAGATAGATATGAGATAGATAGATAGATATGAGATAGATAGATGGATAGATATGAGATAGATAGATGGATAGATAGATATGAGATAGATAGATGGATAGATATGAGATAGATAGATAGATAGATAGATATGAGATAGATAGATAGATATGAGATAGATATGAGATTGAGATATATAGATAGATATGTGATAGATAGATATGAGATAGATAGATATGAGATAGATAGATAGATATGAGATAGATAGATAGATAGATAGATAGATATGAGATAGATAGATATGAGATAGATAGATAGATAGATAGATATGAGCTAGATAGATATGAGATAGATAGATATGAGGTAGATAGATATGAGATAGATAGATAGATAGATAGATATGAGATAGATAGATAGATAGATATGAGATAGATAGATATGAGATAGATATGAGATAGATATGAGATAGATAGATAGATATGAGATAGATAGATAGATAGATAGATAGATATGAAAGAGACTAATACAGGCTACACCCCAGATCCCCTATCAAATACATACCACAGACTAGACCTTCTACATGTATGGATCTAAGCCAAACCCTTCTCATACACAGACACCAGACCCCCCCCCCCCCCCCGTATACAGATCACAGATTAGACCCAGCTGTATATAGATCATATATCAGACCTTCGTCTTATCAGCTGCTGTATGCTCCACAGGAAGTTGTGTAGTTCTTTTCTGTCTGACCACAGTGCTCTCTGCTGACACCTCTGTCCATGTCAGGAACTGTCCAGAGTAGGAGTAAATCCCCATAGCAAACCTATCCTGCTCTGGACAGTTCCTGTATTATAGAGCAGCTGATAAGTACTGGAAGGGTTAAGATTTTTAAATAGAAGTCATTTACAAGTCTGTTTATTTAAAAAAAATTGTTTTCCACCGGAGTACCCTTTTAAATTGCTTCTCATAACAACTAGAAGACATGATCTAGGTGTTTTTGAACAGGGTGAGGGTTTTACAATCCCTTTAAGCTGAACAAATATGTGCAAAATGTGGATATGTTTTTCTAATCTGTGGATCAGCCAAAGAATCACACGATGTATAAGACTTTAGCGGCTCTTAAAAACTACCTATTTAATCCATTTTTTGATAGGGGACACACATAAAACCATTGAATTGCATCTAGTCCGCCACCAGTCACTTTGATCCTAAGTGGGGCAGGTCCCCGAGGAGATCAAGGATTCACAAACAGCAAATATTTTTCTGACTTTCCATACAGGTCCCTTTGAAGACGGCAAAAGGGAAAAAAGAATGAACTTGAATATCCAGCCTGAATTTGCATTGTTAACTAAACAAGCGCCAGCTACGCGTGTCATTTATTCACTCCTGACCTAATACAGATACGGGGCTGCCTGTGCGCCCATTGTATGGGATCAGTCATCCGGCCAACCATCCACCCATCATAAATATCTTTTGTTAAGCATGGCGCTGGGTGACGGGAGATAACGGTAGTGTTTTCCCATAGACAAGACCTTGGGGAGGTGTCGTGCAGTAATAACTTGGTTATGAAATATGGTCATAAAAAAACGTTAAAAATTTAGAAAATTATCCAAATTATGACCTGGTGAATTGTAGACAAAGCCAATCAATACAATTCACATCTGAGTCCGACTATTTCCTCCGATATCAACAAGTTATTTTTATGACGGGATGACCTTAACGCTGACATTAATGCTTAAACTGTTCCAAGCGCTGGAGCAGGCGCCGGGAGCTCGTGACTTCATGGCCCCACCCCCCCATGATGCACCGCCCCCTCAATGTAAGTCTATGGGAGGGGGCGTGACAGCTGTCACGCCCCCTCCCATAGACTTGCATTGAGGGAGTGGGCATGACATCTTGAGGGGGCGGGGCTGGGACATCACAAGCTCACGGCGCCGGCTCCAGCTCTCAGAACAGTTCCAAACGCTAAGCAGCAGAGTACCCCTTTAAGGATGTAGTTTTGCAATACACAATAATACACAGGTAGTATAAAAGTATGCAGATTTATTGGTTATAAGGTTATAAACATAAAAGAGTAACAAACACAATGATATATGCAAATGAATATCAATTAGATATGTTAGTAAACATCACAAGCTTGTTAATTGACTACATATAGTAGAACAATACATGTGAGTAGTAAGTAGCTTGTTACAAAAAAACAAAAGCTAATAGGTTAGGAATATATATACAAAAAGGTTGATACATCACTCTGTCCAGAGGAACCTCATGATATCAAGATGGGCAATATCTACTCATAGACATCAATATGGAATGCTAAATACACTCCCTGCTCCCTTCCAACCAATTACAAATCACATGACTCCAAGAATGGGCAAATCCATCTAAGGATATAAACATGGAAGAATACTTCCACCCCATTCTGGACTATTTTCTAAACATGACTTCGGTAAGATTATTAAGGCAATTAATTAGCAATAATATATGATCTTTCTAGAATATATTTTAGGAGGAAGAACTTGAAGCAAGTTTCATGTGTGGGAAATTTACTTATAACACTTAGCTTGACGAGTAGGAATTCTATCAATATCAATAAGCAATTGTTCAATGCTTTATTAGATTATGAGTCTTGATTCTTCTGCAGTTGGAATGAAGTCTCACAATATCCTAAAACTGTAATATCAATATGGAGATAATTAATTATTTTATTAATTTATTCGCCAATCTAAATGGTATAATTCCATCTACATTATCCACAATAGTCTTGATTAAATGGAATACCATTTTTGTGTCTCTTACCAAGTCTATGTAAGAACCTCGTTTCTGTTCCTAGGAAAGCTGAATGATCCATACTCGCATAGTCATGGGTAGCCATGGGTGTGTACCGTGTGATCAATCCGGCTTGCTGGGATCTACGAAATCATGGCTTTCATGGCTTCCATCTTGTGGTCCTCTTTCAGTGGCAGTCCTCTTTGTCTGTCTAAGTCTTTCCTCTAGGGGGGTCTCCTCTTTGTTTCTTTGTGTGTATATGTTCTCTACATTGTCTAACATGTGGTTTACCGGACTTTTTAATTAGTTAGACACACCTCCCTATATTGGAATTCCTCAATTAATGTAGGTTGGGCATGTACATTTGGTAATGACTATGTGATGTCATATCACTAATAATGCCTTTCTGGTCGGTATAATGTCAATTACCCATATCCTACGGGGTGCTATTGCATAAGCAATTAGCATAATTACCATGAAAGGGGTACTCCGCTGCTCAGCGTTTGGAACAAACTGTTCCGAAAGCTGGAGCCAGCGCCGGGAGCTTGTGACATCATAGCCCCCTCCCATAGACTTGCATTGAGGGGGTGGGGCTATGACATCACAAGCTCCTGGCCTCCAGCGTTCAGAACAGTTTGTTCCAAACGCTGAGCAGCGGAGTACCCCTTTAAGGGTTAACTGTTAATAACTGGTCTCAAACCCAAATTCCACACTTGACGTTGTCACGATGCCGGCTGGCAGGTAGTGGATCCTCTGTGCCAGAGAGGGATTGGCGTGGACCGTGCTAGAGGATCGGTTCTAAGTCACTACTGGTTTTCACCAGAGCCCGCCGCAAAGCGGGATGGTCTTGCTGCGGCGGTAGTGACCAGGTCGTATCCCCTAGCAACGGCTCAACCTCTCTGGCTGCTGAAGATAGGCGCGGTACAAGGGAGTAGACAGAAGCAAGGTCGGACGTAGCAGAAGGTCGGGGCAGGCAGCAAGGATCGTAGTCAGGGGCAACGGCAGGAGGTCTGGAACACAGGCTAGGAACACACAAGGAAACGCTTTCACTGGCACTAAGGCAACAAGATCCGGCGAGGGAGTGAAGGGGAAGTGAGGTGATATAGGGAAGTGCACAGGTGTAAACACTAATTGGAACCACTGCGCCAATCAGCGGCGCAGTGGCCCTTTAAATCGCAAAGACCCGGCGCGCGCGCGCCCTAGGGAGCGGGGCCGCGCGCGCCGGGACAGAACTGACGGAGAGCGAGTCAGGTACGGGAGCCGGGGTGCGCATCGCGAGCGGGCGCTACCCGCATCGCGAATCGCATCCCGGCCAGAGGCGGTATCGCAGCGCCCCGGGTCCGTGGAACCGACCGGAGCGCTGCAGTGAGAGGAGTGTAGCGAGCGCTCCGGGGAGGAGCGGGGACCCGGAGCGCTCGGTGTAACAGTACCCCCCCCCTTGGGTCTCCCCCTCTTCTTGGAGCCTGAGAACCTGAGGACCAGACTTTTGTCCAGGATATTGTCCTCAGGTTCCCAGGACCTCTCTTCTGGACCACAACCCTCCCAATCCACTAAAAAGAAGGTTTTCCCTCTGACCTTTTTAGATGCTAAAATTTCCTTGACGGAGAAGATGTCCGAGGAGCCGGAGACAGGAGTGGGGGGAACAGATTTGGGAGAGAAACGGTTAATGATAAGTGGTTTAAGAAGAGAAACATGAAAGGCATTAGGAATACGAAGAGAAGGAGGAAGAAGAAGTTTGTAAGAGACAGGATTAATCTGGCGCAAAATCTTGAAAGGACCAAGATAGCGTGGTCCCAACTTATAGCTAGGGACACGGAAGCGGACATATTTGGCGGAGAGCCATACCTTGTCTCCAGGGGAAAAAATGGGAGGAGCTCTTCTTTTCTTATCCGCGAATCTCTTCATGCGTGAAGAAGCCTGTAAGAGAGAATTTTGGGTCTCTCTCCATATGATGGAAAGATCACGAGAAATTTCATCCACAGCGGGCAGACCAGAGGGCAAGGGGGTAGGGAGGGGGGGAAGAGGGTGACGGCCGTACACCACGAAAAACGGGGATTTGGAGGAAGATTCAGAGATTCTGAAATTATACGAGAATTCGGCCCAAGGTAGAAGATCTGCCCAGTCATCCTGGCGGGAGGAAACAAAATGTCGTAAATAGTCACCCAAGATCTGGTTAATTCTTTCTACTTGTCCATTGGATTGAGGATGGTATGCAGAAGAAAAATTTAATTTAATCTTGAGTTGTTTACAGAGAGCCCTCCAGAATTTAGACACAAATTGGACGCCTCTATCCGAGACGATCTGCGTAGGCAACCCGTGAAGACGAAAAATGTGTACAAAAAATTGTTTAGCCAACTGAGGCGCTGAAGGAAGACCAGGAAGAGGGATGAAATGTGCCATTTTGGAGAATCGATCAACGACCACCCAAATAACAGTGTTGCCATGGGATGGGGGTAAGTCAGTAATAAAATCCATACCAATCAGAGACCAAGGTTGTTCGGGAACAGGCAGAGGAAGAAGAAAACCAGCGGGCTTCTGGCGAGGAGTCTTATCCCGGGCACAGATAGTGCAGGCTCGCACAAAGTCCACCACATCAGTCTCTAGAGTCGGCCACCAATAGAAGCGAGAGATGAGTTGCACAGATTTCTTGATGCCCGCATGACCTGCGAGATGGGAGGAGTGACCCCATTTGAGGATTCCGAGGCGTTGGCGTGGAGAAACAAAGGTCTTTCCTGGAGGAGTTTGCCTGATGGAGGCTGGAGAAGTGGAAATCAGGCAGTCAGGAGGAATGATGTGTTGAGGAGAGAGTTCAATTTCAGAAGCATCTGAGGAACGAGAGAGAGCATCGGCCCTAATGTTCTTATCAGCAGGCCGAAAGTGAATTTCAAAATTAAATCGGGCAAAGAACAGAGACCACCTGGCCTGACGAGGATTCAGCCGTTGGGCAGACTCGAGGTATGAGAGGTTCTTGTGATCGGTGTAAATAATAACTGGAAATCTTGATCCCTCCAGCAGATGCCTCCATTCCTCAAGTGCTAATTTAATGGCTAGAAGCTCTCGATCCCCGATGGAGTAGTTCCTCTCCGCCGGAGAGAAGGTCCTAGAAAAAAAACCACAAGTAACAGCATGCCCGGAAGAGTTTTTTTGTAGAAGGACAGCTCCAGCTCCCACTGAGGAGGCATCAACCTCCAATAGGAAGGGTTTAGATGGGTCAGGTCTGGAGAGCACGGGAGCCGAAGAGAAGGCAGACTTGAGTCGTTTAAAGGCGTCTTCCGCTTGAGGAGGCCAAGACTTGGGATCGGCATTTTTTTTGGTTAAAGCCACAATAGGAGCCACAATGGTAGAAAAATGTGGAATAAATTGCCTGTAATAATTGGCGAACCCCAAAAAACGTTGGATGGCACGGAGTCCGGAGGGGCGTGGCCAATCTAAGACGGCAGAGAGTTTATCTGGATCCATTTGTAGTCCCTGGCCAGAGACCAAGTATCCTAGAAAAGGAAGAGATTGGCATTCAAACAGACATTTCTCAATTTTAGCATAGAGTTGATTGTCACGAAGTCTCTGAAGAACCATACGGACATGCTGGCGGTGTTCTTCTAGATTGGCCGAAAAAATTAGGATATCATCAAGATATACAACAACACAGGAGTATAACAGATCACGAAAAATTTCATTAACAAAGTCTTGGAAGACAGCAGGGGCGTTGCACAGGCCAAAGGGCATGACCAGATACTCAAAGTGTCCATCTCTGGTGTTAAATGCTGTTTTCCACTCATCCCCCTCTCTGATGCGGATGAGGTTATAGGCGCCTCTTAAGTCCAATTTAGTAAAGATGTGGGCACCTTGGAGGCGATCAAAGAGTTCAGAGATGAGGGGTAAGGGGTAGCGGTTCTTAACCGTGATTTTATTAAGTCCGCGGTAGTCAATGCAAGGACGTAGAGAGCCATCTTTTTTGGACACAAAGAAAAATCCGGCTCCGGCAGGAGAGGAGGATTTACGGATAAAGCCCTTTTTTAGATTCTCCTGGACGTATTCAGACATGGCAAGAGTCTCTGGGGCAGAGAGAGGATAAATTCTGCCCCGGGGTGGAGTAGTGCCCGGGAGGAGGTCGATAGGACAATCATAAGGCCTGTGAGGAGGTAGAGTCTCCGCTTGTTTTTTGCAGAAAACATCCGCGAAGTCCATATAGGCCTTAGGGAGACCGGTTACTGGAGGAAGCACAGAGTTACGGCAAGGGTTACTGGGAACCGGTTTTAGACAGTCCTTGGAACAAGAGGGCCCCCAACTCTTGATCTCCCCAGTGGACCAATCCAGGGTTGGGGAATGAAGTTGAAGCCAGGGAAGTCCAAGGAGAATTTCCGAGGTGCAATTGGGGAGGACCAAAAGTTCAATCCTCTCGTGATGAGATCCGATGCTCATTAGAAGGGGTTCCGTGCGGAAACGTATGGAACAGTCCAATCTTTCATTGTTTATACAATTGATGTAAAGGGGTCTGGTGAGACTGGTCACTGGGATGTTGAACCTGTTGACGAGAGAGGCCAAAATAAAATTTCCTGCAGATCCAGAGTCCAAGAAGGCCACAGAAGAGAAGGAGAAGGCAGAGGCAGACATCCGCACAGGCACAGTAAGACGTGGAGAAGCAGAGTGGACATCAAGGATTGTCTCACCTTTGTGCGGAGTCAGGGTACGTCTTTCCAGGCGGGGAGGGCGGATAGGACAATCCCTCAGGAAGTGTTCGGTACTAGCACAGTACAGGCAGAGGTTCTCCATGCGGCGTCGTGTCCTCTCTTGAGATGTCAGGCGAGACCGGTCGACCTGCATAGCCTCCACGGCGGGAGGCACAGGAACAGATTGCAGGGAACCAGAGGAGAGAGGAGCCGAGGAGAAGAAACGCCTCGTGCGAACAGAGTCCATATCTTGGCGGAGCTCCTGACGCCTTTCGGAAAAACGCATGTCAATGCGAGTGGCTAGGTGAATAAGTTCATGAAGATTAGCAGGCATTTCTCGTGCGGCCAGAACATCTTTAATGTTGCTGGATAGGCCTTTTTTAAAGGTCGCGCAGAGGGCCTCATTGTTCCAGGATAATTCAGAAGCAAGAGTACGGAATTGTACGGCATACTCGCCAACGGAAGAATTACCCTGGACCAGGTTCAACAGGGCAGTCTCAGCAGAAGAGGCTCGGGCAGGTTCCTCAAAGACACTTCGAATTTCCGAGAAGAAGGAGTGTACAGAGGCAGTGACGGGGTCATTGCGGTCCCAGAGCGGTGTGGCCCAAGCCAGGGCTTTTCCAGACAGCAGGCTGACTACGAAAGCCACCTTAGACCTTTCAGTGGGGAACTGGTCCGACATCATCTCCAAGTGTAATGAACATTGGGAAAGGAAGCCACGGCAAAGCTTAGAGTCCCCATCAAATTTATCCGGCAAGGATAGTCGTAGTCCAGAAGCGGCCACTCGCTGCGGAGGAGGTACAGGAGCTGGCGGAGGAGATGGTTGCTGGAGCTGTGGTAGTAACTGTTGTAGCATAACAGTCAGTTGAGACAGCTGTTGGCCTTGTTGCGCAATCTGTTGTGACTGCTGGGCGACCACCGTGGTGAGGTCAGCGACAACTGGCAGAGGAACTTCAGCGGGATCCATGGCCGGATCTACTGTCACGATGCCGGCTGGCAGGTAGTGGATCCTCTGTGCCAGAGAGGGATTGGCGTGGACCGTGCTAGAGGATCGGTTCTAAGTCACTACTGGTTTTCACCAGAGCCCGCCGCAAAGCGGGATGGTCTTGCTGCGGCGGTAGTGACCAGGTCGTATCCCCTAGCAACGGCTCAACCTCTCTGGCTGCTGAAGATAGGCGCGGTACAAGGGAGTAGACAGAAGCAAGGTCGGACGTAGCAGAAGGTCGGGGCAGGCAGCAAGGATCGTAGTCAGGGGCAACGGCAGGAGGTCTGGAACACAGGCTAGGAACACACAAGGAAACGCTTTCACTGGCACTAAGGCAACAAGATCCGGCGAGGGAGTGAAGGGGAAGTGAGGTGATATAGGGAAGTGCACAGGTGTAAACACTAATTGGAACCACTGCGCCAATCAGCGGCGCAGTGGCCCTTTAAATCGCAAAGACCCGGCGCGCGCGCGCCCTAGGGAGCGGGGCCGCGCGCGCCGGGACAGAACTGACGGAGAGCGAGTCAGGTACGGGAGCCGGGGTGCGCATCGCGAGCGGGCGCTACCCGCATCGCGAATCGCATCCCGGCCAGAGGCGGTATCGCAGCGCCCCGGGTCCGTGGAACCGACCGGAGCGCTGCAGTGAGAGGAGTGTAGCGAGCGCTCCGGGGAGGAGCGGGGACCCGGAGCGCTCGGTGTAACAGACGTATGGAGCCCTAAATGAGAAATTCAGGGATTATCTTTGACATATATAAGTAATTAAAATTTGTATTCTCATAGACATCTTGGGGCCTACCTAGACATCCAAATTTATTGGAGAGATAAGAATACCATGGAGGTCTCTTTCACACAGACATGTGAATCTCTCTCTGTGTCTAGTCAAATTAATTATCTAGAATAACATTCACAAGACTGCTATTTAGCTTTTTACAAAGATTCATTATAAGTCTATACATGAGACCTTCCCATCAGGTCTGAGCACTGAGCAATGCTCCCTGTGAGAATCATATATAAGGTAATAGATATATATATACACTGATGTCCTTTACAATACTAACAGTATATTACATTATCATATGTCCTACTGATTACCTTATATATATATATATTAAGAACTAATGTTCAGTCGGATAAGACACCATTATAAGTTTCACAGTTTCTTATCTCAACCCCCCTTCTCTCCATTCACCCCCCTTTACCGTGGATGAATTGTAATAGTGTCATCTAGAGAGTGTAACTAGCCCCCTTATCTGTCTTATCTAAACAGCCATAAATATCTAAGGGAACAAGAAGTATTCTTCTCCCAGACTGGCACTTGTAGATAGGAACTATAGAATACACTGTGGTCTATTTAGAGCATACAACATGGCAGACACATCTGGATATTATTGTATTAAACATAGTGATTCATTTTTGGGCTCTTTTTGGATTACAATATATCCATTGCTCAACAAACAACAATAGAAAAGACGAAAAAATAAATTAAAAAGAATTATCGCGGGGTATCCTTGGAGAACGTCTTCCCTATGGAGCAGAGGCATAACAATGTAGAATCTATAGCAGGGCCTCCACCTACATTGTCTCTTATATAATATTGGTGTCTTCTAATGGGGTAGAAGGGCTATGGGTCCCATCACACAAATGGGCCAAGATGCATCTGCTGCTTCAACATCACCTATAGCTACACTCCTGCTATAAAAGAAGGATAGGCAAGAGCGTAAAGAACTTTCTTGGTCCTTGGACGTCCAGTCGAGACCCGGTTTCTGGCTGATTGAAATGTGTGGTAGCCCTCTCTACTCCCCAGTAGGTTTGCCACCTTTCTTGCAAAAAAAAACCAATACCGGCCATGCTAATTTGCATAATTAATTATATATGCGTAACATTACAGGATACATGCCCCCTCCCATAGACTTGCATTGAGGGGGCGGGCTAGGATGTCATGAGGGTGAGGGGCTATGATGTCACAAGCTCCCTGCACCGGCACCAGCGTTCGGAACAGTTTACCCCTTTAAAACTAACTAGAAGTTAGTCTGCAAGTGAGGCTGTCAGAAACATAACCCTTAGATGGGCTGTCGCGCCACCTCCCATAGACATGAATGAAGGGGGCGTGGCGTCACGTCCCCAGTCCCGGAAACCCAGAGGTTTCCGAAACTAGAGACGCAGTCCCTGCATAGAATGTGGGTGCTGCAGGGAGATCGCGGGGGGGTCCCAGCAGCGGGCCCCCTGTGATCAGACATCTTATCCCTTATCCTTTGGATAGGGGATAAAATGTTTTTGCCCGGAATACCCCTTTAATAATTGTTGTTTCACATGCACTAGCACTGGAAGGGGGGGACTATAAAAAGCCCTAGTTTTTCTCATATTTAAAATGGGGGTGATACCGAGCCAACTAGGGTAAGGTGTCACAGGCTGTGGGTAAGGGGTTCGAGAGGAAGAGGTTCAGGAGCAGAGGTAGGAAAAAGTGCTTAATATTACGCCCTCTGGGATTCATTAGGGTAATGAAGGGGGCTCATTGGCTTAGGGAGAGGTGGAGGTGGAGTGTACAGAGGAAGGGCCCTTCTTTTTTTGGAGATTGTTTTTTTGGGGGGTAATTTGTTCTCTGTTGAAGTTATAGTTGGGGAAGGAGTGGAAAATGGTGAAGAATGGAGGTAAAAGGCAGACATTCCCGTCAGTCAAGGCCGGACGCCGGCATTTCGCTTTCCCCCCCCCACTGGTATTGAGATTAAGATTGAGGTTTTCAAGGAATATAATATTGTGTATTATTTTTGGTTCAGAGGGGCGTATTCCCTGCCTGGTAGGGAGGGGGGTATTAGAGGTTACACACAGTCTTGTACATCACCAGTGACCCAAGTATCAGCGACTCCTGGGAAAATACTTTCACAGAAATCTAATTGGTAGCGCTCAGGCCCCGAGATGACATGACTAATACGAGACATCTATCAGTCTCGATACATCTCGTGCTTTGTGTAAGACGTTGTCTCATTGTTATTGATCTCTTACGCAGAGGGAGATGGGGAGACAGAGTTTTGACAACCTAAATGGCGAATTTATCAGCCACAGACACGAAGCGACAATTATAAATTGACCAGACCTGTGCAGCCGAATAAGAAAAGGATGGATGAAGGGTTTATAGTTTGATTTTTTTTTGGGGGGGGGGGGGGGGGGGGGGAGCTTGCGAATTCGCAGCTTTTCGAAACAATTATTTTTTGTTCCTAGAGTCATAACTTTTGACTTTTCTTGTAATGTTATTCTATGAGGGCTTGTTTTTTGTTGGACAAGTTGTGTTTTAAAGGGGTATTTCGGCTCTATGTTCCCTATGTGGCAGCAACAATGTGCTGGTTTGCGAAGAAAGATGACATTTGCATGCGCAGGAACCTAGTGCGCAAATGCGGCGGCAACAAAATGTGAGAGATGTCTTGCACATGTGAACAAACGGGGTGCACGAACATGGCAATATGTCTATTCTTGAAGAGAGATTTCATGCGCACGCGTGAAAATGTGGTGCGCAAACAGGGCAGCAAAAATATGTGGGTTCTCGAAGAGGGTTCTCATGCGCATGCACACAAATGTGGTGCACAAACGTACCAGCAACAATATATCGGTTCTGATAGAGAGATGTTAGGCGCATGCACACAAGCGTGGTGTGCAAACGCTGCAGCAACAATATGTCGGTTCTCGAAGTGAGTTCTCAGGCGCATGCACACACACGTGGTACGCAAACACGCCAGCAAAAATATCTGTTCTTAAAGGGGTACTCCAGTGAAAACCTTTTTTCTTTTAAATCAACTGGTGGCAGAAAGTTAAACAGATTTGTAAATTAATTCTATTAAAAAATCTTAATCCTTCCTGTACTTATTAGCTGCTGAATACTACAAAGGAAATTCTTTTCTTTTTGCAATTCTCTCCGATGACATCACGAGCACAGTTCTCTCTGCTGATGTTATTATAATAATGCTTTATTTATTGTTGTCCTTAGTGGGACTTGAACCCAAGTCCCCAGCACTGTAAGGCAGCAGTGCTAACCACTGAGCCACCATGCTGCCCTTAGCATACATCTGCTACCCATGGTTGCAAACATGGACAGAGAAGTCAGCAGAGAGCACTGTGTTCGTGATGTCATCAGTGTTCCAAAATGAAAGGAATTTCCTCTGTAGCATTCAGCAGCTAATAAATACTGGAAGGATTAAGATTTTTTAATAGAAGTAATTTACAAATATGTTTAACTTTCTGCCACCAGTTGATTTAAAAGAAAAAAGGTTTTCACCGGAGTACCCCTTTAAATGGGTACTCCACTGGAAAAAACATTTTTTAAATCAACTGGTGCCAGAAAGTAAAACAGATTTGTAAATTACTTCTATTAAAAAATCTTAATCTTTCCTGTATTCATCAGCTGCTGTTATGATCCATAGGAAGTTCTTTTCTTTTTGAATTTCCTTTCTGCCTGAGCACAGAGCTCTCTGCTGACACCTCTGTCCATATTAGGAATGTTACGCCTAGCGCTCCGGGTCCCCGCTCCTCCCCGGAGCGCTCACGGCGCCTTTCTCCCTGCAGCTCCCCGGTCAGCGCTGACCGGGAGCGCTGCCCTGTCATGGCCGTTGGGGATGCGATTCGCACAGCGGGACGCGCCCGCTCGCGAATCGCATCCCAGGTCACTTACCCGTTCCCGTCTCCTGCGGTCATGTGCTGGCGCGCGCGGCTCCGCTCTCTAGGGCGCGCGCGCGCCAGCTCCCTGAGACTTAAAGGGCCAGTGCACCAATGATTGGTGCCTGGCCCAATTAGCTTAATTGGTTCCCATCTGTTTCCTGGCTATATCTAGTCTCCTCCCTTGCACTTCCTTGCCGGATCTTGTTGCCCTAGAGCCTAGTGAAAGCGTTTTTGTGTGTTTATACCCTGTGTACCAGAACTTTGCTATCTCCCCTGACTACGAACCTTGCCGCCTGCCCCCGACCTTCTGCTACGTCCGACTTTGCTTCTGCCTACTCCCTTGTACCTCGCCTATCTTCAGCAGCCAGAGAGGTGAGCCGTTGCTAGTGGATACGACCTGGTCACTACCGCCGCAGCAAGACCATCCCGCTTTGCGGCGGGCTCTGGTGAAAACCTGTAGTGTCTTAGAACCGGTCCACTAGCACGGTCCTCGCTATCCCTCTCTGGCACAGAGGATCCACCTCCTGCCTGCCGGCATCGTGACAGTAGATCCGGCCATGGATCCCGCTGAAGTTCCTCTGCCTGTTGTCGCCGACCTCCCCACACTGGTCGCCCAGCAAGCCCGACAGATTGCCCAACAAGATCACCAGCTGTCGTACTTGACCACCATGACTCAGCAACTCCAGTCGCAGCTACAGCAGATTCAGTCTCAGCTACAGCAGCAGCAACCATCTCCTCCGCCAGCTCCTGCACCTCTTCCGCAGCGAGTGGCCGCTCCTAGCCTCCGCCTGTCTTTGCCGGACAAATTTAATGGGGACTCTAAGTTTTGCCGTGGCTTTCTTTCCCAATGTTCCCTGCATCTGGAGATGATGTCGGATCAGTTTCCTACTGAAAGGTCTAAGGTGGCTTTCGTAGTCAGCCTTCTGTCTGGAAAAGCCCTGTCATGGGCCACACCGCTCTGGGACCGTGATGACCCCGTCACTGCCTCTGTACACTCCTTCTTCTCGGAAATTCGAAGTGTCTTTGAGGAACCTGCCCGAGCCTCTTCTGCTGAGACTGCCCTGCTGAACCTGGTCCAGGGTAATTCCTCCGTTGGCGAGTACGCCATACAATTCCGTACTCTTGCTTCTGAACTTTCCTGGAATAATGAGGCTCTCTGCGCGACCTTTAAAAAAGGCCTATCCAGCAACATTAAAGATGTTCTGGCCGCACGAGAGACTCCTGCTAGCCTGCATGAACTCATTCATCTAGCCACTCGCATTGACATGCGTTTTTCTGAGAGGCATCAAGAGCTCCGCCAGGAAAAAGACTTAGATCTCTGGCCACCTCTCCCACAGTCTCCACTGCAATCTGCGCCTAGGCCTCCCGCCGAGGAGGCCATGCAAGTGGATCGGTCTCGCCTGACCCTGGAAGAGAGGAATCGCCGTAAGGAAGAGAATCTTTGTTTGTACTGTGCCAGTACTGAACATTTTCTGGTGGATTGCCCAATCCGTCCTCCACGTCTGGGAAACGCACGCTCACACTCAGCTCTCGTGGGTGTGGCGTCTCTTGATGCCAAGTCGGCTTCTCCACGTCTCACGGTACCTGTTCGGATTTCCACTTCAGCCAGCTCTCCCCTCTCAGCCGTGGCCTGTCTGGACTCTGGAGCTTCTGGGAATTTTATTCGGGAGTCCTTTGTGAATAAATTCCATATTCCGGTGACCCGTCTTGTCAAGCCACTCCGCATCTCCGCGGTCAACGGAGCCAGGTTGGACTGTACCATACGTTTCCGCACGGAGCCCCTTCTTATGAGCATCGGATCTCATCACGAGAGGATTGAACTTTTGGTCCTCCCCAATTGCACCTCGGAAATTCTCCTTGGACTTCCCTGGCTTCAACTTCATTCCCCAACCCTGGATTGGTCCACTGGGGAGATCAAGAGTTGGGGGTCCTCTTGTGCCAAGAACTGTCTAAAACCGGTTCCCAGTAACCCTTGCCGTAACTCTGTGGTTCCTCCTGTATCCGGTTCCCCTAAGGTCATTAAGGACTCTGCCTGCCACAGGAAATGCCCCTCCCCCCCTCCCAGGCAAGCTTCTGTGTCCCCTCATGGCCCTCGTCCTGGTGTCACACTGCCCCGTGCCAGGTCTCGCCCTCTGCCCTCTCTCCCCATTCCTACTCCTGCGGTTCTGCCTGCCGTTGAGGAATCCCTCCTTCCTTTCCCGGTGTCCTCATCCCAGGGGAGGCAGTTACCCGATAAAGAGAAGGGGAGACCTAAGGGGGGGGGTACTGTTACGCCTAGCGCTCCGGGTCCCCGCTCCTCCCCGGAGCGCTCACGGCGCCTTTCTCCCTGCAGCTCCCCGGCCAGCGCTGACCGGGAGCGCTGCCCTGTCATGGCCGTTGGGGATGCGATTCGCACAGCGGGACGCGCCCGCTCGCGAATCGCATCCCAGGTCACTTACCCGTTCCCGTCTCCTGCGGTCATGTGCTGGCGCGCGCGGCTCCGCTCTCTAGGGCGCGCGCGCGCCAGCTCCCTGAGACTTAAAGGGCCAGTGCACCAATGATTGGTGCCTGGCCCAATTAGCTTAATTGGTTCCCATCTGTTTCCTGGCTATATCTAGTCTCCTCCCTTGCACTTCCTTGCCGGATCTTGTTGCCCTAGAGCCTAGTGAAAGCGTTTTTGTGTGTTTATACCCTGTGTACCAGAACTTTGCTATCTCCCCTGACTACGAACCTTGCCGCCTGCCCCCGACCTTCTGCTACGTCCGACTTTGCTTCTGCCTACTCCCTTGTACCTCGCCTATCTTCAGCAGCCAGAGAGGTGAGCCGTTGCTAGTGGATACGACCTGGTCACTACCGCCGCAGCAAGACCATCCCGCTTTGCGGCGGGCTCTGGTGAAAACCTGTAGTGTCTTAGAACCGGTCCACTAGCACGGTCCTCGCTATCCCTCTCTGGCACAGAGGATCCACCTCCTGCCAGCCGGCATCGTGACAAGGAACTGTCCAGAGTAGGAGCAAATCCCCATAGAAAACCTCTCCTGCTCTGGACAGTTCCTGACATGGACAGAGGTGTCAGCAGAGAGCACTGTGCTCAGACAGAAAGGAAATTCAAAAAGAAAAGAACTTCCTGTGGAGTATAACAGCAGCTGATAAGTACTGGAAGGTTTAAGATTTTTTAATAGAAGTAATTTACAAATCTGTTTAATTTTCTGGCACCAGTTGATTTAAAAACATTTTTTTTTCCATTGGAGTACCCCTTTAAAGATGCGTGGAGCGGTCTCAAATCCCTTTATTGTAAAACGGACTAAAACTGCATTGCTCTATCAGACATCAATCACAATGGCCCTGATTTACTTACAAAGTCAGGTTGTGTTTGTACTGTGTATTCCAATCCGACTTTTTCCTGTTATTTATTATTAAAAGTCGCAGTTTATGTCGCACATGCGTTTTTTTGTTGCACGCGTGTATATTTGTCGCAGCTTGGAGTGAGCTTTTCTCCTGTCGGAAGCGCGGGAGATTGAGAGGTGATCTTTGCGCTCCGCTTTGTTAGCTATGTCACGTAGAAAAGACCAAATTTCGGAGGCCTTTCAGGCCTTCCTTAAAGTGGTACTCTGCTGCTCAGCATTCGGAACAAACTGTTCCGAACGCTGGAGCCGATGCCGGGAGCTCATGACATCATAGCCCCGCCCCCTCACGATGTCACACCACGCCCTCTCAATGCAAGTCTATGGGAGGGGGCGTGGCAGATACCCAAATCATACCTGGAGCAGGTGTTTCTCAGGCAGAAGTAATCCCTAATGAGGAAGTTGTTACTGATGAAATTGTGGAGTTTGATGAGGATGATGGTCCTGAGGAAGGCTCCCAAGGTAGAAACAAAAGGTTTACTATGGAGGAGAAACATCTTATTGTGGTGGAGGAAGGCTTTTTTTAATTTTTTTTTTAAAATAAGTAACCTGTAAAAGGCACTTTGATCACCTGTACACTCTGCGCTGCACCCGCTGGCATTTTTTAACATTTTCTAAAATAAAATAAAAACTTAAAAAAAAAAAAAAAATAATAATAATAAAAATATATATATATACAGTGACCCCCCAACCTACGATGGCCCCGACATACGATCATTTCAACATACGATGGACTCTCAGAGGCAGCATCAACATACGATGCTTTTGTATGTCGGGGCCATCGCATAAACGGCTATCCGGCAGCGCAGACTGCTTCAGCTGCCACCGGATGGGCCGATTACGGTGCCCCGTGTGGTCCGCTGACGATCACTTACCTGTCCTCGGGGCTCCGGCGCGTCCTCTTCGGGATCCCCTGCATCGTCAGCGCTCTCCATCGTCGTCATCACGTCGCTGCGCACGCCGTCCCGTCATCCAATAGGAGCGGCGTGCGTAGCGACGTGATGGCGGCGACGGAGAGCGAGGATGCCGGGGAAGCAGAGGCCTTGCCGGAGCGTCGGGGACACCCCGGGGACGCGGCGACATCGATGGAGGGCGACATTCAGGGCAGCGGTGACGAGCGGTGATGGTCCGCAGCAGCAGGGACAGGTGAGTACAACATCCTATACCAGTGGTCTTCAACCTGCGGACCTCCAGATGTTGCAAAACTACAACTCCCAGCATGCCCGTAGTCGTAGGCAGCACAACCCAGCAGTGCAGTAGTGTGGTGGGTGCTGTCAGTACAGTCCTGGTCACTGTCTGTCTTGTTAAATGGGTACTCCGCCCCTAGACATCTTATCCCCTATCCAAAGGATATGGAATAAGATGTCAGATTGCCGGGGTCCCGCTGCTGGGGACCCCGGGGATCACTGCTGCAGCACCCCGCTATCATTTCTGTGCAGAGCGAGATCGCTCTGCACGTAATGAGGGGCAATACAGGGGCCGGAGCATCGTTATGGCACGGCTCCACCCCTCGTGACGTCACGGCCCGCCCCCGTCAATACAAGTCTATGGGAGGGGGCGTGGCGGTCGTCACGCCCCCTGCCATAGACTTGCATTAAGGGGACGGGCCATGATGTCATGAGGGGCGGGGTCATGACGTCACGCTGCTCCGGCCCCTGTATCGCCCGTCATTACGCACAGAGCGAACTCGCTCTGCGCAGTAATGATGGCGGGGTGCCGCAGCGGCGATCCCCGGGGTGCCCAGCAGCGGGACTAACGGGATCTAACATCTTATCCCCTATGCTTAAATAGGCCATGTATACTATGCACTCACACCACAAAGAAAATGAAATAAAAGGCTTGTTCTAGTTTTTTACACAGCTACACCAAGTGACCCTAGTCATTTTGCAACAGGTTAGAGCAGTGGGGGAGAAAAAAAAGCTTAAAACCCGAAAAATCGGGTGTGGAAAGTTGATAAATCAGTGTGAAAATGTCAGATTTGTCGGCAAACGCCCCTTTTTCGGGTTCACATGAACTCGAGTTGAGTTGATCGGAAAATGGAGTCGCACACTGTCGCACGATGTCTGCGACATGTCACAAAGATCATGTGACGGAAAAAAGAAAAAAAACTACAAAACCAATCGGGTTTACAACAGAAAATCATGGACAATGGGGGAGATTTATCAAAACCTGTCCAGAGGAAAGTTGCCCAGTTGCCCATAGCAACCAATCAGATCGCTGCTTTCATTTTTGCAAAGCTCTGTGAAAAATGAAAGCAGCAATCTGATTGGTTGCTATGGGCAACTGGACAACTTTTCCTCTGCACAGGTTTTGATAAATCTCCCCCAATGTATCTAGAACGTATGGAGGGAGTAGTCATCCCCGTCTACTTGACCGTTTTTAGCCGATTTGATCCTCCATTCTGCCGCAATCCCGATTCCTTAGTCCGTGGAAATTACCTGCTTGGTGCAGAGGGGGCTTTCCCAAGCTCCCCGTGCGTGGTGACGTCTGACCGGAACCTTCCTATTAAAGGGGTACTCAAGTCAACTGGTGTCAGAAAGTTAAACAGATTTGTAAACTACTTCTGTTTAAAAATCTTAATCCTTCCAGTACTTATAAGCTGCTGTATGCTCCAGGGGAAGTCGTGTAGTTCTTATCTGTCTGACCACAGTGCTCTCTGCTGACACCTCTGTCCATGTCAGGATATAGTGTTGAGCGGCATAGGCCATATTCGAATTTGCGATATTTCGCGAATATATGGACGAATATTCGTGATATATATTCGCTAAATTCGCATATTCGTAATATTCGCCTTTGATTTTCGCATAGGCGACAATTCGCATATGCGAAAATTAACATAAGAGAACATTTGCATATGCAAAAATTCGCACGCCAGTCTCACACAGCAGTATTAGAGCCTTCATTACACCACACAAGCTGGAAGCAGAGAGGGATGATCACTGTGATGTGTACTGTGGAAAAAAAAACGAATATTCGTAATTGCGAATATATAGTGCTACATTCGCGAATATTCGCGAATATGCGATATTCGCGAATAAAATTTGCAATCCGAACTATCCAGAGCAGGAGAGGTTTGCTATGGCGATTTGCTTCTAATCTGGACAGTTCCTGACACGGACAGAGGTGTCAGCAGAGAGCACTGTGGTCAGACTGGAAAGATCTACACACCACATAGCCCAAGTGTCTTTGCTCTTCTTTTGCTTCGGATTAGAACATATTCCTCTACTCAAACGTGTCTGAAGCCCGGAGAGGATCTTATCTTCACGTCTTCGTAAGGATTCCAGAATGGGGGAAATATATTCATCATGCGGTTTAATTGCATCCACAGGTTAAAGTGTCTTTCCAGGGAGAACAATAAAGAAAGTGACAATAAAATTTCCGGCCTTAAATGATTGCGGGCTTTATCTTCAGTAGATCGGCTCATTGAACATGGACATTACCAGGAAGAAAATCTCTTTCTAGGTATTTATTAAAATTCAGATTTTTCTCTGCCGGGGTCAGTGAGTACTAAGTAGGAGATACATATATCTATGATAAGTAAGATGGGAAAATTATATCATTATATCGTTGAGATAGATTAGGCTTCCTAGGAGATAAAAATGGATCCTTGGATAATAAGAAGTAATTTCCACTGACATTAAAAAATAAATGTGATACTACTTAACCCCTTAAGGACTGGGCCAATTTTATTTGAGCATTTTTGTTTTTTCCTCCTCGCCTTCTAAAAATCATAACTCTTATATTTCCATCCACAGACACATAGGAGGGCTTGTTTTTTGCATCACCAATTTTACTTTGTAATGACATCACTTATTTTAATATAAAATGTACGGCACAACCCCAAAAATATTATTTATGTGGGAAAATTGAAAAGAAAACCGCAATTTAGCACATTTTGGAAGGTTTTGTTTCCACGGTGTACACTTTATGGTAAGAATTACATGTTTTCTTTATTCTGTGGGTCAATACGATTAAAATGATCCCCATGTTATATGCTTTTCTATTCTATTCTATTTCTATTGTACCGCTTAAAAAAAATCTCCAATTATTTTCACAAAATTAGTATGTTTGAAATTGCCCTATTTTGACCACCTATAACTTTCGCTTTTTCCGTATATGGGGCGGTATGAGGGCTTTGCATAGTGATCTGTAGTTTTTATCGGTACCACTTTTCTTAGGTTTTACTTTTTTGTCAAATTTTTTATACATTTTTTTGGGAATAAAATGTGACAAAAATGCACCAATTTTGGACTTTTTAATTCTTTTTACGTTTACGCCGTTCACTGTACACGATAATTAACAATATATTTTAATAGTTCAGACTTTAACACAGGCGGGGATAACAAATATGTTTATAAATTTATTTTTTGGGGGGGCAAAATGGGAAAAACAGATGATTTATATTTTATTGGGGGAGGGGATTTTTCAAATTTTTTTACTAAATTTTTTACATTTTTTTAAAAACTTTTTAAAAAACTTGTTATGTTCCCATAGGGGACTATTTATTGCAATCATTTGATTGCTAATGCTATTCAGTGTTATGCATAGGGCATAGCACTGATCAGTGTTATCGGTCATCTTCTGCTCTGGTCTGCTCGATCTCAGACCAGAGCAGAAGACCCCTGGAGACGGCCGGAGCCAGGTGAGGGGACCTCCGGCCGCCATTATGGATGATCAGATCCCAGCGGCAGCGCTGCGGGCGATCTGATCATCCATTTAAAGTACCACATTGCCACAGATGCCGTGATCTGTATTGATCACGGCATCTGAGGGGTTAAAGGTGGACATCCGAGTGATTGTGGATGTCCGCCATTACCGGCGGGTCCCTGGCTGCTGATAGCAGCCGGGACTTGTTGCGCATGACGCGAACACCGGTCCGGTGCTCGCGGTCACGGCGGAGTGTAAATGTACGTCATGGTGCTTTAAGTACTACGGCACCATGACGTACATTTACATCCATTGTCGTTAAGAGGTTAAAGGGGTCTGCCACTGGTCAGCGTGGAACTAAATGTTCCGAACGCTGTTTTCGCGCTGCGGAGGTCGGCCACGCACCCTCAATGCAAGTCTATGGGAGGGGGCGTGGCCAGTGGAGTACCCCTTGAAGCCTAAACATGCTGGGGATTTTAATTTCGAAACTGCTGGAGCACTGCGTATTGGAAACAATCGTTCTAAGACAAATGGTGGAAGACTGCGGATGGATATTTAACAAGTTTTTAATCAGGTTCATGTGGGCAAAGCTGGTTACCAGTGGCCTACATTAAAGTGGCTACTAGTGACATACACATCTGGCACCATAAGGGACCATCTGCACCCATTATGGTGCCAGATTATGGCTCTAAGGACAGAATGACACTTATACCCTTTCCGTAACTATTGGACTGTTTCCCACCCCCATGTTTGGTATCAGTGCAGTTCTCCAGGAAGGTGAAACCTGCAAAAGTTCTCAACCACGAGAAGCAAAGAGGATGAGACCGACCAGGTCTGGGTTCTCTTTGTCAAGGGGTCTGGGTCCTCTTTATTAAGGGGTCTGGTTCCTCTTTAGTAAGGGTTCTAGGTCTTCTTTGTCAAGGGTCTGGGTCCTCTTTATTAAGGGGTCTGAGTCTTCTTTATTAAGGTTTCTAGGTCTTCTTTGTCAAGGGATCTGGGTCCTCTTTATTAAGGTGTCTGGGTCCTCTTTATTAAGGTGTCTGGGTCCCCTTTATTAAGGGGTCTGGGTCCTCTTTGTCAAGGTGTCTGGGTCCTCTTTGTCAAGGTGTCTGGGTCCCCTTTATTAAGGGGTCTGGTTCCTCTTTGTCAAGGTGTCTGGGTCCTCTTTATTAAGGGGTCTGGTTCCTCTTTGTCAAGGTGTCTGGATCCTCTTTCTCAAGGTGTCTGGGTCCTCTTTATTAAGCGGTCTGGTTCCTCTTTAGTAAGGGTTCTAGGTCTTCTTTGTCAAGGGGTCTGGGTCCTCTTTATTAAGGGGTCTGGTTCCTCTTTAGTGAGGGTTCTAGGTCTTCTTTGTCAAGGGATCTGGGTCCTCTTTATTAAGGTGTCTGGGTCCTCTTTATTAAGGTGTCTGGGTCCCCTTTATTAAGGGGTCTGGTTCCTCTTTGTCAAGGTGTCTGGATCCTCTTTCTCAAGGTGTCTGGGTCCTCTTTATTAAGCGGTCTGGTTCCTCTTTAGTAAGGGTTCTAGGTCTTCTTTGTCAAGGGTCTGGGTCCTCTTTATAAAGGGGTCTGGGTCCTCTTTATTAAGGGTTCTAGGTCTTCTTTGTCAAGGGTCTGGGTCCTCTTTATTAAGGGGTCTGGATCCTCTTTATTAAGGGGTCTGGGTCTTCTTGTTACTAGGCCCATTTTTTGCTATGCCCCACCCCTGAGGAACAACATATCTTTTACAATCCCTTTAATAAAGGATAAACAATGATGAGTTGACTACATTGTATTCTACTCCCGAATCCTGCAGCAAGCATCTGTAATCTATGGAAGAACCAGGCAGCAAGTGTTTAACTTTACTGCAGCGCCACCATAGGGGATTTTAAGTATTACATTGTGTAATGTACAGTTGCCGGAACTAATTTAGTTTTTTTGGAGGCCATGAATACTTGACTTTTGCAGGGCCTTCCGGTCCAGGGGTTAAGGACAAGGTCCTTGATGGTCCTTCTTTTGGAGAGGGTTGCAATGGACCACATCTTTGAGAGAAAGTGTAATCCTGGGTTTTTGGTAACAGAAGATCCATGTAATGCACGGATATGTAAGGTCCTGCAGAGGAAGGGATGTTCTTTGTAGCTGATCTCAGCTCCTGCTCATGGATGAAGGACAGAAATGGGGGACCCTTCTCTAGCAACTTCTAGCTGCCTAATAACAACATTGTGTCCTACGCCTGGAACCCCTAGCGACCAGCTATAATCTGTGGAAGAACCAGGCAGCATGTGTTTAAATTCCCTGCAGTGTCACCACATGAGCAATTCATTTTTACATGGTGTCTGCTAAATGTGCAGTAGTCAGAGCAAACTTTGGTCTTAGGAGGCCACAAATCTTTGACCTTCTGGTCTGCTACAAAAAGGTCCTTGGTGGCCCAATGGAGGGTTACAAAGGACTGCATCCTTAAAGGGGTACTCCGCCCCTAGACATCTTATCCCCTATCCAAAGGAAAGGGTATAAGATGTCTGATCACGGGGCTCCCGCCGCTGGGGACCCCCGCGATCTCGGCTGCGGCACCCTGAACATCTGATACATGGAGCGAACTTCGCTCTGTGCCGGATGACTGGAGAATCGGGGCTTTCACGGCCATGACCCGCTTGTGATGTCACGGCCATGACCCCTCAATGCAAGTCTATGGGAGGGGGCGTGACGGCCGTCACGCCCCCTCCCATAGACTTGCATTGAGGAGGCGTGGCCGTGACGTCACAATGTTCTAAAGGAATGTTGGGTGCTGCAGGGAAATTGTTGGGGACCCCAGCAGTGAGACCTCCGGGATCAGACATCTTATTCCCTATCCTTTAAATAAGGAATAAGATGTCTAGGGGCGGAGTACAGTACCCCTTTAAAGTGGTACTCCAGTGGCAAACTTTTTTTTTTTTTTTTTTATCAACTGGTGCCAGAAAGTTAAACAGATTTGTAAATTACTTCTATAAAAAAAAATAATCTTAATCCTTCCAGTACTTATTAGCTGCTGAATACTACAGAGGAAATTATTTTCTTTTTGGAACACAGAGCTCTCTGCTGACATCCCTGTCCATTTTAAGAACTGTCCAGAGAAGGAGAAATTTCCCATAGAAAACATATGCTGCTATGGACAGTTCCTAAAAAGGACAGAGATGTCAGCAGAGAGCACTGTGCTCGTGATGTCAGCAGAGAGCTCTGTGTTCCAAAAAGAAAAGAATTTCCTCTGTAGTATTTAGCAGCTAATAAGTACTGGAAGGATTAAGATTTTTTTTAATAGAAGTAATTTACAAATCTGTTTAACTTTCTGGCACCAGTTGATTAAAAAAAAATATATAACGTTTTCCACCGGAGTACCCCTTTAAGAGAAAGGACAATCTTGGGTCCTTACTAAAAGCAGGTACATGTAAATACATGAATGTGTAAGGTCCTCCAGAGCAGGAGATGTTCTTTGTAGCTGACCTCGATTAGATGGAGATCGAAGACCAGACAGAACTCTCAGTACATTGTCTACCCGATCTCTATTACACATGGGAACATTTAAAGAGTTTGATAAATAAAAGTATTTTGCCCATTATCGCCTCATTGAGATGGTTTCCATTCTTTGTTCCTCTTTATCTTGGCAAACATTCCATGAGACGTGCGACAGAACCCCGCAAACATCTTTAGTATTATTCAATACTTTATAAGACGGTGTTATTCCACCGAAGAGCACAGATGTCACCTAGAAATAAGAGTTTTTTTAATTAACATTACAAATCAATATCTTGACCTTTGGCTGCGCGGTGCGTGGTGGCGCAGGCCCCGAGCTTCATACTTGAGCAGAATTGGCAAACAAAAAAAAGCAAAAGTAAAGCGAAACATCATTGTAAAAAAATTTTACGTCATTTTTGGAAACAATTTAGCATTAGGAAAGTTGTTCTTAGAGGTAACTCATTTTTGAAGAATCAACCCAAATTTAGCATCTTTGTAATGTACAGGGATCATCCTTTTCACTGTTTTCAAAATTTTTTACATCACTTTCACTCTTTTCACTTTTTATAGATGTGAAAACAATCAGCGAGGAGGAAAGTTGTTCTAAGAGGACACACATTCTTCTTCTTCTACATATACAAATGTTGCGTTAGGGCAGTGATTCCCGAAGAGGGTGCCCCAGAACCCACAGGGGTGATGCCTGGACTAAAGCGTCATGTTGTATCATGGAGGCAATAGCAGGGGGTGGGGGATAAATGATGGCGGCAATGAGGGGGTTTTGAATGATGGCGGCAGTAGCAGGGGGAGGTGAGTGAATGACGGCGGCAGTAGCAGGGGGAGGTGAGTGAATGATGGAGGCAATGAGGGGGTTTTGAATGATGGCGGCAGTAGCAGGGGGTGGTGAGTGAATGATGGCGGGAGTAGCTGGGGGTGGTGAGTGAATGATGGAGGCAATGAGGTTTTTTTTAATGATGGCGGCAGTAGCAGGGGGTGGTGAGTGAATGATGGCGGCAGTAGCTGGGGGTGGTGAGTGAATGATGGAGACAATGGCAGGTAGGGTGAACGTTGGAGGCATTGACAGGGGGGTGAACAATGGAGCCAATAGCAGGGGTATAAATGAAGGCAATAGCAGGGAGGAGGCAGGGAAGGCAGTGTGGGTGGCTGGAGGTAATGAGGGTGGCTGGGAGAAAGGAGGCGATGTGGGTGCGTAGTTTGTTGGGTGGAGGCATTAGTGGTGAGTGTGTGGGAGAGGCCTGAGGCATTTGGGGGAGGCTGGAATCATTGGGGGATATTTATCAAAGGATTTAGAATGTTTTTTCCTTTCTAAATTTGTCACACAGAAAGTCCCAGTCTAAATATGTGCGACTCTTCTGCGACTTTTGCTGTAGAGGATTTTTAGAACATGATGCATGCTAGTCTATTTTAGACGGAAATGCATTGGAAAATGCATTGGTGCTGAATTTATCAAAAGCGACAAGTCGCATCGGCTGAAAGTCCCCCGAAATGTCAGACCATGTTGGAGCAGGTTTAAATACAATCTAAAGCATAGATCACAAAGTCTGTGCACAGAATTTATCAAGACCCGTGCGCCATTTGATAAATTAGTCACACAATAGACCGGCCTAACCCTCTGTATGTCACGATGCCGGCTGGCAGGTAGTGGATCCTCTGTGCCAGAGAGGGATTGGCGTGGACCGTGCTAGTGGATCGGTTCTAAGTCACTACTGGTTTTCACCAGAGCCCGCCGCAAAGCGGGATGGTCTTGCTGCGGCGGTAGTGACCAGGTCGTATCCACTAGCAACGGCTCAACCTCTCTGACTGCTGAAGATAGGCGCGGTACAAGGGAGTAGACAGAAGCAAGGTCGGACGTAGCAGAAGGTCGGGGCAGGCAGCAAGGATCGTAGTCAGGGGCAACGGCAGGAGGTCTGGAACACAGGCTAGGAACACACAAGGAAACGCTTTCACTGGCACAATGGCAACAAGATCCGGCGAGGGAGTGCAGGGGGAGTGAGGTATAAATAAGGAGTGCACAGGTGAACATACTAATTGGAACCACTGCGCCAATCAGCGGCGCAGTGGCCCTTTAAATCGCAAAGACCCGGCGCGCGCGCGCCCTAGGGAGCGGGGCCGCGCGCGCCGGGACAGGACCGACGGAGAGCGAGTCAGGTACGGGAGCCGGGGTGCGCATCGCGAGCGGGCGCCACCCGCATCGCGAATCGCATCCCGGCTGGAGGCGGTATCGCAGCGCCCTGGGTCAGTGGATCTGACCGGAGCGCTGCAGTGAGGAGAGTGTAGCGAGCGCTCCGGGGAGGAGCGGGGACCCGGAGCGCTCGGCGTAACAGTACCCCCCCCCTTGGGTCTCCCCCTCTTCTTAGAGCCTGAGAACCTGAGGACCAGACTTTTGTCTAGGATATTGTCCTCAGGTTCCCAGGATCTCTCTTCTGGACCACAACCCTCCCAATCAACTAAAAAAAAAGTTTTCCCTCTGACCTTCTTGGATGCCAGAATCTCTTTGACGGAGAAGATGTCCGAGGAGCCGGAAACAGGAGTGGGGGAAACAAGTTTGGGAGAGAAACGGTTGATGATAAGTGGCTTAAGAAGAGAAACGTGAAAGGCATTAGGAATACGAAGAGAAGGAGGAAGAAGAAGTTTGTAAGAGACAGGATTAATCTGGCACAAAATTTTGAAAGGACCAAGATAGCGTGGTCCCAACTTGTAGCTAGGGACACGGAAGCGGACATATTTAGCGGAGAGCCATACCTTGTCTCCAGGAGAAAAAATGGGAGGAGCTCTTCTTTTCTTATCCGCAAACTTCTTCATGCGTGATGAAGCCTGTAAGAGAGAATTTTGGGTCTCTCTCCATATGATGGAAAGATCACGAGAAATTTCATCCACAGCGGGCAGACCAGAGGGCAAGGGGGTAGGGAGGGGGGGAAGAGGGTGACGGCCGTACACCACGAAAAATGGGGATTTGGAGGAAGATTCAGAGACTCTGAAGTTATACGAGAATTCGGCCCATGGTAGAAGATCTGCCCAGTCATCCTGGCGGGAGGAAACAAAATGTCGTAAATAATCACCCAAGACCTGGTTAATTCTTTCTACTTGTCCATTGGATTGAGGATGATATGCAGAAGAAAAGTTTAATTTAATCTTGAGTTGTTTACAGAGAGCCCTCCAGAATTTTGACACGAATTGGACGCCTCTATCCGAGACGATCTGTGTGGGCAACCCGTGAAGACGAAAAATGTGTACAAAAAATTGTTTAGCCAACTGAGGCGCTGAAGGAAGACCAGGAAGAGGGATGAAATGTGCCATTTTGGAGAATCGATCAACGACCACCCAAATAACAGTGTTGCCACGGGAAGGGGGTAAGTCAGTAATAAAATCCATACCAATCAGAGACCAAGGCTGTTCGGGGACAGGCAGAGGATGAAGAAAATGAGCGGGCTTCTGGCGAGGAGTCTTATCCCGGGCACAGATAGTGCAGGCTCGCACAAAGTCCACGACATCCGTCTCCAGAGTCGGCCACCAATAGAAGCGAGAGATGAGTTGCACAGATTTCTTGATGCCTGCATGACCTGCGAGATGGGAGGAGTGACCCCATTTGAGGATTCCGAGGCGTTGGCGTGGAGAGACGAAGGTCTTTCCTGGAGGAGTTTGCCTGATGGAGGCTGGAGAAGTGGAAATCAGGCAGTCAGGAGGAATGATGTGTTGCGGAGAGAGTTCAACTTCCGAAGCATCCGAGGAACGAGAGAGAGCATCGGCCCTAATGTTCTTATCGGCAGGCCGAAAGTGAATTTCAAAATTAAATCGGGCAAAGAACAGAGACCACCTGGCCTGGCGAGGATTCAGCCATTGGGCAGACTGGAGGTAGGAGAGGTTCTTGTGATCGGTGTAAATAATAACTGGAAATCTTGATCCCTCCAGCAGATGCCTCCATTCCTCAAGTGCTAATTTAATGGCTAGAAGCTCTCGATCCCCGATGGAGTAGTTCCTCTCCGCCGGAGAGAAGGTCCTAGAAAAAAAACCACAAGTAACAGCATGCCCGGAAGAATTTTTTTGTAGAAGGACCGCTCCAGCTCCTACAGAGGAGGCATCAACCTCCAATAGGAAGGGTTTAGATGGGTCAGGTCTGGAGAGCACGGGAGCCGAAGAAAAGGCAGACTTGAGCCGTTTAAAGGCGTCTTCCGCTTGAGGAGGCCAAGACTTGGGATCGGCATTTTTTTTGGTTAAAGCCACGATAGGAGCCACAACGGTAGAAAAATGTGGAATAAATTGCCTGTAATAATTGGCGAACCCCAAAAAACGTTGGATAGCACGGAGTCCGGAGGGGTGTGGCCAATCTAAGACGGCAGAGAGTTTGTCTGGATCCATTTGTAGTCCCTGGCCAGAGACCAAGTATCCTAGGAAAGGAAGAGATTGGCATTCAAACAGACATTTCTCTATCTTGGCATAAAGTTGATTGTCACGAAGTCTCTGAAGAACCATACGGACATGCTGGCGGTGTTCTTCTAGATTGGCAGAAAAAATCAGGATATCGTCCAGATATACAACAACACAGGAGTATAAGAGATCACGAAAAATTTCATTGACAAAGTCTTGGAAGACGGCAGGGGCGTTGCACAGGCCAAAGGGCATGACCAGATACTCAAAGTGTCCATCTCTAGTGTTGAATGCCGTTTTCCATTCATCCCCCTCTCTGATGCGGATGAGATTATAAGCACCTCTTAAGTCCAGTTTGGTAAAGATGTGGGCACCTTGGAGGCGATCAAAGAGTTCAGAGATGAGGGGTAGGGGGTAGCGGTTCTTTACCGTGATTTTATTAAGACCGCGGTAGTCAATGCAAGGACGTAGAGAGCCATCTTTTTTGGACACAAAGAAAAATCCGGCTCCGGCAGGAGAGGAGGATTTACGGATAAAGCCCTTTTTTAAATTTTCCTGGATGTATTCAGACATGGCAAGAGTCTCTGGGGCGGACAGAGGATAAATTCTGCCCCGGGGTGGAGTAGTGCCCGGGAGGAGGTCAATAGGACAATCATAAGGCCTGTGAGGAGGTAGAGTCTCAGCTTGTTTTTTGCAAAAAACATCCGCAAAGTCCATATAGGCCTTAGGGAGACCGGTTACAGGAGGAACCACAGAGTCACAGCAAGGGGTACTGGGAACCGGTTTTAGGCAGTCCTTGAAACAAGAGGGACCCCAACTCTTGATCTCCCCAGTGGACCAATCCAGGGTTGGGGAATGAAGTTGAAGCCAGGGTAGTCCAAGGAGAATTTCGGAAGTGCAATTGGGGAGGACCAGAAGTTCAATCTTCTCGTGATGAGGTCCGATGCACATTAGAAGGGGCTCCGTGCGGAAACGTATGGTACAGTCCAATCTTTCATTGTTTACACAATTGATGTAGAGGGGTCTGGCGAGACTGGTCACCGGGATGTTGAACCTGTTGACGAGAGAGGCCAAAATAAAATTTCCTGCAGATCCGGAATCCAAGAAGGCCATAGTAGAGAAGGAGAAGGCAGAGGCAGATATCCGCACAGGCACAGTAAGACGTGGAGAAGCAGAGTAGACATCAAGGACTGTCTCACCTTTGTGCGGAGTCAGCGTACGTCTTTCCAGGCGGGGAGGACGGATAGGACAATCCTTCAGGAAGTGTTCGGTACTGGCACAGTACAGGCAGAGATTCTCCATGCGGCGTCGTGTCCTCTCTTGAGGTGTCAGGCGAGACCGGTCGACCTGCATAGCCTCCACGGCGGGAGGCACAGGAACGGATTGCAGGGGACCAGAGGAGAGAGGAGCCGGGGAGAAAAAACGCCTCGTGCGAACAGAGTCCATATCCTGGCGGAGCTCCTGACGCCTTTCGGAAAAACGCATGTCAATGCGAGTGGCTAGGTGAATGAGTTCATGTAGGTTAGCAGGAATTTCTCGTGCGGCCAGAACATCTTTAATGTTGCTGGATAGGCCTTTTTTAAAGGTCGCGCAGAGGGCCTCATTATTCCAGGATAATTCTGAAGCAAGAGTACGGAATTGTACGGCGTACTCGCCAACGGAAGAATTACCCTGGACCAGGTTCAACAGGGCAGTCTCAGCAGAAGAGGCTCGGGCAGGTTCCTCAAAGACACTTCGAATTTCCGAGAAGAAGGAGTGTATAGAGGCAGTGACGGGGTCATTGCGGTCCCAGAGCGGTGTGGCCCATGACAGAGCTTTTCCAGACAGAAGGCTGACTACGAAAGCCACCTTAGACCTTTCAGTAGGAAACTGGTCCGACATCATCTCCAAGTGCAGGGAACATTGGGAAAGAAAGCCACGGCAAAACTTAGAGTCCCCATCAAATTTATCCGGCAAGGATAGTCGTAGACCAGAAGCGGCCACTCGCTGCGGAGGAGGTGCAGGAGCTGGCGGAGGAGATGATTGCTGAAGCTGTGGTAGTAGCTGCTGTAGCATCACGGTCAGTTGAGACAGCTGTTGGCCTTGTTGCGCAATCTGTTGTGACTGCTGGGCGACCACCGTGGTGAGGTCGGCGACAACTGGCAGAGGAACTTCAACGGGATCCATGGCCGGATCTACTGTCACGATGCCGGCTGGCAGGTAGTGGATCCTCTGTGCCAGAGAGGGATTGGCGTGGACCGTGCTAGTGGATCGGTTCTAAGTCACTACTGGTTTTCACCAGAGCCCGCCGCAAAGCGGGATGGTCTTGCTGCGGCGGTAGTGACCAGGTCGTATCCACTAGCAACGGCTCAACCTCTCTGACTGCTGAAGATAGGCGCGGTACAAGGGAGTAGACAGAAGCAAGGTCGGACGTAGCAGAAGGTCGGGGCAGGCAGCAAGGATCGTAGTCAGGGGCAACGGCAGGAGGTCTGGAACACAGGCTAGGAACACACAAGGAAACGCTTTCACTGGCACAATGGCAACAAGATCCGGCGAGGGAGTGCAGGGGGAGTGAGGTATAAATAAGGAGTGCACAGGTGAACATACTAATTGGAACCACTGCGCCAATCAGCGGCGCAGTGGCCCTTTAAATCGCAAATACCCGGCGCGCGCGCGCCCTAGGGAGCGGGGCCGCGCGCGCCGGGACAGGACCGACGGAGAGCGAGTCAGGTACGGGAGCCGGGGTGCGCATCGCGAGCGGGCGCCACCCGCATCGCGAATCGCATCCCGGCTGGAGGCGGTATCGCAGCGCCCCGGGTCAGTGGATCTGACCGGAGCGCTGCAGTGAGGAGAGTGTAGCGAGCGCTCCGGGGAGGAGCGGGGACCCGGAGCGCTCGGCGTAACACTGTAGTTTGGTCTAAATTGATGCAGGACATAGACAACTTTGATAAATATCCCCCATTGTGTGTATGTGTGTTAGGCTGGAGGTTTTGTGTGTGTGTGTGTGTGTGTGTGTGTGTGTGTGAGAGAGAGAGAGAGAGAGAGAGAGAGAGAGAGAGAGAGAGAGAGAGAGAGAGAGAGAGAGAGAGAGAGAGAGAGAGGCTGGAGGCATTTGGGGGGGAGGCTGGAGTCATTGTGTGTATGAGTGTTAGGCTGGAGGTTTTATTTTGTGTGTGTGTGTGTGAGAGGCTGGAGGCATTTGGGGGAGGCTGGAGGCATTTGGGGGAGGCTAGAGGCATTTGGGGGGTGGCTGAAGGCATTTGGGGGGTGGCTGAAGGCAGTGTGTGTGGGGGGGGGAGGCTGGAGAATGTATGTGTGTGTGTAAGTCTGGAGGCATTTTGTTAGAGGCTGGTGGCATTACGTATGGGTGAGGCTGGCGACATTTTTGGAAAAATGGGGAGGATGATGCTGGAAAAGTGCGCAGCCTAATATCTGTTTGTTTTGCAGGTTCAGCAGTAAAGATTTGTGGCTGGAAGAAACCTTCATGACAGACCAGGCCAAATGGAGAAGAAAAGGGAACGACTCCGATCCGAGAAGACGTCATCTGTGAGTGGCTGCTTACTAGTGTTAAACGGCATAGGCCATATTCGAATTCGCGAATATTCGCGAATATATGGACGAATATTCGTCATATATTTGCGAATATTCGCATATTCGTTATATTCTCGTTTTATTTTCGCATATGCGAAAAACCGCGTATGCGAAAATTAACGTATGTGAACATTAGCATATACAAAATTAGCATACGCGAAAATTCGCATATGCGAATTTTCGCACGCCAGTCTCACACAGTAGTATTAGAGCCTTCTTTACACCACATAAGCTGGAAGCAGAGAGGGACGATCACTGTGATATGTACTGTGAAAAAAAAAAAAAAAAAAAAAAACGAATATTCGTAATTACGAATATATAGCGCTATATTCGCGAAATTCGCGAATTCGCGAATATGCGATATTCGAGAATAATATTCGAATTGCGAATATTCGTGAGCAACACTACTGCTTACATCAGCACTGTAATCTACACAGCCAACAGATATATAAATATTGGGCATTGCTTCCTTTTAGCAATTTTCGGTCATGCATTAGAAGTTATTCGGTAGAGGTGCTCTGTGAAAAGAGGGGTTTCCCGAGCAGAAAAAAGGATTGGGAACCGCGGCTTTAGGGCTTCTGGGCCATTTATTCTTACAACAAAATAATATATAATATTTTAGAAAAACAAGAAGCCCCCGCCTATCTATGGGCCTATCTATGGGGAGTTGATATGGAGTCCTGGTTGTTCAGATACAAATATAGATGAAAGGAGATCCAAGAAAGGGAGATGACTCGCGCTGCCACAAGAAGTATATATGGGTAAATTTATTGCACACAAAGGATCCACGCAACGCGTTTCAAAGCCGGAACGGCTTTGAAACGCGTTGCGTGGATCCTTTGTGTGCAATAAATTTACCCATATATACTTCTTGGGGCAGCACAATTCATCTCCCTTTCTTGGATCTCCTTTCATCTATATTTGTGCCGGGACGCTGGGAGCCGCAGCAGCCACGATTACAGGATTCCTGATCAAGCGCATTGAGTGTGGTGCCTCCATTCGCACAACTCGCATCGGTGAGTGCGTTTTGATTGGGCTCTTCACTATCTCATCCATCAGGTTCCACCCAGGGGCGCGCACCCTGTTCTCTTTTGTATGGTTGTTCAGATAAGCTGAGAATTCTACTATGAACCCTGACATATTTTTTTTAGTTTACCTTTGATGTTGGGATTCAACTTCAGATCTTAAAAATTAAATAAGAAATGGAAGACGCAGCTGGGTGAATTCTGATCGGCTGAGGCAGTAGACGTGGAGAGGATAATGTTCTGGATGGGAGGTGAATGTTCAGGTCTGAAGGGTCGTTGTACCCAGGGAGCGCTGCCATAGACAAGAGGCCGGAATCTCTAATATGAAGAGTTACCAGGAGTAATGAAGAGTCTGTTTGTCGTGACTCTTAACAATTAAGTCTATTGCACAAAGTCTCCTGTAATGTATTAATTATACCTAATAAACATAGCAAACAATGCGATATGTGAACACAGCCTCAGGAGAGGTGTATAACTACTAAATATCCTTATCCGAACAGCAGTATACAGATAGAGCTGGAGGGAAGGTGTATAACTACTATATATCCTGATCCAATGAATGAAAATATGAAATTGTGAAATTATGAGGTACTTAGCTTACAAATTTGGCAGCCAAATAGCTTGGACCGTCCCACCACGGTAAGGTGACCTCATGACTCCAAGCTATTTGGCCGCCAAATTTGCAAGCTAAGTACCTAATAATTTCACAATTTCATATTTTCATTTATTGCACTACAGCTGTATAGCTTTTCATGTTCTACCTATATATTCATGTTTCATCTATATAGTCATGTTTTATCTATATCTTTGTGCTAGCAGTGTGCTGCTGTATTCTCTTGTTGCTGTATATTTAGCCCAGCAGCCTGCACCTGTAAGCCAGGTTTTTACAATAGTTTGGAATCAATAGTGCTGGCCAACTTATTCTTTGGTTGTATTACACATACGGGGGAGTGGCTACCTCCATGTTGGCTCTTGCACCCCACCCACCTCTATCAGGTGTATATAAGGTGCCTTGGATGTTTCAGATCTTGCAATGCCTGCTGAACTGTTCACACAGAGGCATATTCATAGTGTAGGGTGCGTCCCAAAATGAGGTCACCTTACCATGGTGGGACGGTCCAAGCTATTTGGCCACCAAATTTGCAAGCTAAGTACCTCATAATTTCACAATTTCATATTTTCATTTATTGCACTACAGCTGTATAGTTTTTCATGTTCTATCTATATACTCATGTTTCATCTATATACTCATGTTTTATCTATATCTTTGTGCTAGCAGTGTGCTGCTGTATTCTCCTGTTGCTGTATATTTAGCCCAGCAGCCTGCACCTGTAAGCCAGGTCTATATAATAGTTTGGAATCAATAGTGCTGGCCAACTTATTCTTTGGTTGTAGCAACAGTATATAGATAGAGCTGGAGGGGAGGTGTATAACTACTACATATCCTGATCCCATAGAGATAGCAGCAGCAGTATACAGATAGAGCTGGAGGGAAGGTGTATAACTACTATATATCCTGATCCCATAGAGATAGCAGCAGTATACAGATAGAGCTGGAGGGGAGGTGTATAACTACTATATATCCTGATCCCATAGAGATAGAAGCAGTAAACAGGTAGAGCTGGAGGGAAGGTGTATAACTAGTATATATCCTGATCCCATAGAGATAGCAGCAGTATATAGAAAGAGCTGGAGGGGAGGTGTATAACTACTATACATCCTGATCCCATAGAGATAGCAGCAGTATACAGGTAGAGCTGGAGGGAAGGTGTATAACTACTATATATCCTGATCTCATAGAGATAGCAGCAGTATACAGATAGAACTGGAGGGGAGGTATATAACTGCTATATATCCTGATCCCATAGAGATAGCAGCAGTATACAGATAGAACTGGAGGGGAGGTGTATAACTACTATACATCCTGATCCCATAGAAATAGCAGCAGTATACAGATAGAGCTGGAGGAAAGGTATGAAACTACTATATATCCTGATCCCATAGAGATAGCAGCAGTATATAGATAGAGCTGGAGGAGAGGTGTATAACTACTATATATTCTGATCCCATAGAGATAGGAGCAGTATGCAGATAGAACTGGAGGGACAGTGTATAACTACTAAACATATCTTGATCCCATAGAGATAGCAACAGTATACAGATAGAACTGGAGGGGAGGTATATAACTACTATATATCCTAATCCCATAGAGATAGCAGCAGTATACAGATAGAGCTGGAGGGGAGATGTATAACTACTATACATCCTGATCCCATAGAGATAACAGCAGTATACAGATAGAGCTGGAAGAGGTCTGAGAGATAACAGAATCCCAGTGTAAAAAGTAATACTAATACTACTAAAAAACACAAAATACAATTAAGTGGCTAAACCCACAGTAATTCTCCACATTCATCTAGGGTCTACAGAGTAAGTCCTTTTACACTTTATTTTGAAACCCTATCTGGGACACTTAGGACTAGTAAGTTGACATGTAAGTTCCTTCATGGACGTGGAAGGTCTAGCACCACCAGGCCACCTTGATTTTTGGTTCCTCTGAGGCAAGTGTGCTAAGTATGGCAGACCACCTATGGATTGACATCTTTCCATCTTTTGACCTCATCAGCCAAAATCAGGGTTCTCCATAACTATTCGAGATCCTGCACCATGTCCTAAGCCTGTACATCTTCTCCGAGGCATTGCCTTCATGTATAGCCCATAGGGTTGCCACCTGGTCAGTATTTTACCGGCACAGCCGGCATTTTAGACACCCTGCCGGTGTTTTTATATGAACAAGAACAGCAATGCAATGGCATTCACCCCTGTTTTGTAATGAAATAGACAGACCCCTGTTTTTTATATTCAGGGGCTCTATAGTAACAGGAACTGTTCCCCGGGACTGGCGCATGGCAAATGTGGTGCCAATATTTAAAAAGGGGACAAAAGGTGACCCCGGGAATTATAGACCTGTTAGTTTAACCTCCGTTTTATGTCAATTGTTTGAGGGTTTTCTAAGAGATGCTATTTTGGAATATCTTGATAAAAATAAATGTATGACCCCATATCAGCATGGATTTATGAGGGATCGGTCCTGTCACCTGATCAGCTTTTTTGAGGAGGTGAGCTCCAGACTGGACCGGGGACAATCGCTGGATGTCGCATATCTGGATTTTTCCAAAGCATTTGATACGGTGCCACACAAAAGGTTGGTGCATAAAATGAGAAGGATCGGGCTGGGGGGGGGGGATGTGTGTAAGTGGGTAAGTAAATGGCTCAGTGATAGGAAACAGAGGGTGGTTATTAATGGTACTTATTTTGATTGGGTGACTGTTATTCGTGGGGTACCACAGGGGTCAGTCTTGGGTCCTGTTCTATTTAATATATATATATATTAATGACCTTGTAGAGGGGTTGAATAGTAAAGTAGCAGTATTTGCAGATGATACTAAACTCTGTAAAGCAGTAAACACTATAGAGGACAGTGCACTGTATATAGTAGATAACACAATAGAGGACAGTGCACTGTTACAAATGGATCTGGACAGGTTGGAGGCTTGGGCTGGGAAGTGGCAGATTAGGTAACACTGATAAATGTAAGGTAATGCACATGTGGAAGAAAATCCGGGCTGGGATTATGTATTAAATGGGAGAACACTTGGGACGACTGACGTTGAAAAGGACTTGAGAGTCTTAGATAACAGTAAATTTAGCTGTAGTAACCAGTGTGGGGCAGCTGCTACCAAGGCAAATAAAATCATGGGGGGCATCAATAGGGGCATAGATGCCCACGACAAGGAAATAATTCTACCGCTGTACAAATCACTAGTCAGACCACACATAGAATACTGTGTACAGTACTGGTCAGACCACACATGGAATACTGTGTACAGTACTGGTCAGACCACACATATAATACTGTGTACAGTACTGGTCAGACCATACATAGAATACTGTGTACAGTACTGGGCACCAGTGTACAAGAAAGATATAGTGGAGCTGGAGAGGGTTCAAAGACGGTAACCAGGGTAATACGGGGAATGGGAGGTCTACAGTACCCAGAAAGATTATCAGAATTAGGGTTATTTAGTTTAGAAAAAAGAAGACTTAGGGGAGACCTAATAACTATGTATAAATATATCAGGGGGCCGTACAGAGATCTCTCCATGATCTATTTATACCCAGGACTGTATCTATATCAAGGGGGCATCCTCTATGTCTAGAGGAAAGAAGGTTTCTACACTAGCACAGACGGGGGTTCTTTACTGTAAGAGCAGTGAGACTGTGGAATTCTCTCTGGGAGGAGGTGGTCAGGGTGAACTCTGTAAAAGAGTTCAAAAAGGGGCCTGGATGCATTTTTGGAGAGTAATAACATTACAGGCTATGTATACTAGATTTATAGGGACAGAACGTTGATCCAGGGATTTATTCTGACGCCATATTTGGAGTCGGGAAGGAATTTTTACCTCTAGTTTGAGGGTTTTTTGCCTTCCTCTGGATCAACTCAGTAGGGACTGATTAGGGTTACAGGTTGAACTTGATGGACTCTGGTCTTTTTTCAACCTTATGACCTATGTTACTATGTTACTGTAAGTCCTGGGGGTATATGAGTACAAGGAACCATTTTTGAGGACCAAGGATAGGCAACTGCTATAGATGAACTACATTTTTGCCTACCGGTGTCATTGCACGTATACATCTTCCAACGTGCGACGGACGCGATGCTGTTTTTGGAAGAAAGCAGTAATATTACGGTATACTTACCCCTTTATAGATACAGCTCATTTAAGGTATTTTATTTTTAGTCTCCGTCTTTAGAACATCTCGATCTGAGACATCATGTCTCATGTCTAATCACGCAGGGAAGATCTGTTTGATCCCGACATCGTATTCTCACATTGCGTATTGACAGACAGATTTGTGGAACGCGCCGTTCTTATTTAGTGCCAACTCCAAAAGTATTTCGTGTTTTATGTGATCAAAGTTTCTTCAGTTTCTTCACCACGGAGGGGGGTGGGGAATAGTTGCAAAATGGCTGCTTTTCTGGAATGTTACATACTGTAAATTAATGGTCACCAAACGTTCAACCTGCTGCAAGGGCTGGGGTTGGTAGATAAAACTACTAAAACTGTGGACCTCAAGATGTAGCAAAACTACAACTCCCAGCATGCCCGGACAGCCAACGGCTGTCCGGGCATGCTGGGAGTAGTAGTTTTACAACAACAGGAGGTTCACTGTTTTAGTAGTAGTTTTACCTACCAACCCCAGCCCTTGCAGCAGGATGTTACCTGTATATATTCACTGATACCTACTGTTAAATGGGCACTCTCATTAAAACTAATTTTTGCTATTACACTCCTTATGGTAAATAAAAAAAATCTTTCTAATGTACTTTGTTTAAAAAAAATAAAGTTTTCTATTTTTTTTTTTTGTGTGTTTAAAAAAGCTGCCACTAGGTGTCTCCCTACTTGTCCAGAGCGCATTTCCCCCCCATCTCTTGCACAGACTTTGGACTCCTGCTGGCCTGGTGGAAGTCCAAAATCAGGAAATGCAGTCTGGAGTGCTGAGGGGGCGGGGGTGCAGCCTTAGACAATCATAGCTCATCTCGCACTGAACAGCTCTTGGCTGTGTGTAGCAGAGTGAGGGAGGAAGTTCTCCCCTGTATGGCTTCAGATGATGTCACGCCTGCTGGGGAACGCCTCCTTCCCAGTCTGTGAATCTGACTGAGACTGAGCAGAAAATACAGAGCAATATCAAGGTAGAAAACAAAAAATAAGAAAAAATAAAGGCAGGGGGTGGTTTACCATGATGGGGGCAGTGACCTGGGAGGATTACAACATTTAACAAGATCATGACAGGTACTCTTTAAAGGGGTACTCCCGTGGAAAATGTAAATGACTTCTATCAAAAAATCTTAATCCTTCCAGTACTTATTGGCTGCTGAATACTACAGAGGAAATGATTTTCTTTTTGGAACACAGAGCTCTCTGCTGACATCATGACCACAGTGCTCTCTGCTGACATCTCTGTCCATTTTAAGAACTGTCCAGAGCAGGAGAAAATCCCCATAGAAAACATATGCTGCTCTGGACAGTTCCTAAAATGGACAGAGATGCCAGCAGAGAGCACGGTGGTCATGATGTCAGCAGAAAGCTCTGTGGTCATGATTTCAGCAGAGAGCTCTGTGTACCAAAAAGAAAACCATTTCCTCTCTTGTATTCAGCAGCTAATAAGTACTGGAAGGATTAAGGTTTTTTTTTTAATAGAAGTAATTTACAAATCTGTTTAACTTTCTGGCACCAGTTGATTTATAAAAAAAAATGTAAAAAGTTTTCCACCGGAGTACCCCTTTAAGGGCAGCTCTTGAGCTGTGTTATAATAGTACAGTGTGGTTCAGGGACTCATCTGTACTATGATAATACAGGGCAAAAAAAAAAAAGGGTTAAAGAACTACTACCCCTTTGAACTGCTTGGGTGTCCCCCCTATTGTCCATTGTCGGAGAATATTGTTGATTCGCTTTTATCACAGGAGGAACAAAACTTTTAAGGCAGGGTCACACGGAGGATATCCACTGTGTGTTTCAGGCTGTGGATGCGCCGACGGCAGTAACAGAAGGAATGCAGAGCAAGCTTCCGGCGGCGGCCGTAAGCCACTTCAGGAAGACACAGAGAGCTACTTGGCCGCAGCTGGGAGCTCGCTCTGCATTCCCTCTGTGACTGCCGTTGGCGCATCCGCAGCGTATTTCACTCGCCCCGTGTGACCCTGCTTCCAGGGAATAACTTTGAACCCCTTCCCTCTTAGCCTGGTTGCAGTCCAACACCTTGTGTTGCACCACTGTACGTTTCCCTGCAGCACCCCCGCAGGTTAAATGAAGAAGTACACCCTTCTCATTTTAACCGGTATGTCTTCTGTGTAATGGAAGAATGTTCCGGGTCCTTTAGAGAGTAAGATACGCTCTTTGTATCCATACTCCACTCTTTACAATAGAAGCATCCTTTTTTTTATGCAGTAAGAATTCAACATGTGAACACGGCCTAAAGATGTCAAATCTTCGTAAACTACCAGATTTGTGATTATAGGTCTTTCTCTCTATGACCCCAAACTGACCCAAACCCCCTTATGAGTCTAATCAGTTCCCCTGGGTAGTCCCCGGCACCAGAAGCCTAGTAAGAGGGTCAGGTGCAGTGATAAGACTCCACCCCATCATGGAAAATGTAGGCTGCATTACAGAACCACTTCAGTGATGGAATTGCAAACCAACATGGAGCCAATTCCATGCTTGCCACATCAGCTTAAACAGGTAAGCACTAGGCATACACATGAACCTCTACATTATTTTCTCATAATAGTCTGTGCTGCACTGTATAAGCAAAGAATAAAGGAAATGAATTTAAAAAAAAAATGCTGTTTGTTAAATTTCCCCATATTTGACCCGTTGGGGATGAGGGCTCACATCCTGGTACTTAAGGATGGAGGGCGTACCTGTACGCCCTCCGTACTTCCGATCACCGCCGCTCGCCGGGTGATGATCGGACCGGGATGACTGCTGATATCTATCAGCAGGCATCCCATGGCAATGCCCAGGGGGGGTCCTGAGACACCCCCCCCCCCCCATGTCGGCGATCGCCAAAAATCTCCAGTCAATTCAGACGAGCGATTTGCGGCAATTTAGGGCCAATCGGGTCACTGGTGACCCAATCGCCTGGAAAATAAGAATGATCGGACAGCCCCGATCATCCTAAAGGATAGGAGCGAGGTGGCAGGGGTGCCACCTCCTCCTATCCCCTGCCATTGGTCGATTAGGACTGTTTGACCAATGGCAGTTGGGGGCGGGGGGAGGGTTAAAGTTAATTTCCCCCGCTCTCCCCACCGATTAAAGTCCAGGGAGAGGGGGGGGGGAACAAGTGCGGCGAGGGGGGGGGAGCATGGCCGGATTACCGGGCGGCATCAGGGCGGCGGCACGGGAGCAGCAGCAGAGACATCGGGTGGCAGCAGGAGGAGGAAGGCCGGAAAGTGCGGCGTGGAGGCTGCAGTGAAGATCGCTGGTAAGTGATCTCACTTTGGCCTCCTAAAAGTTACTGTGTAGTGGTTTCCAAACTGTGGTCCTCCAGATGTTGCAGAACTACAAATTTCAGCATGCACTGACTGTCTGGGCATGCTGGGACTCCGCCATTGACTATTGACTGTCCAGGCATGTTAGGAGTTTGGCAACAGCTGGAGGCACCCTGTTGGGGAAACACTGCCATAGGGTTTTGGTGGAGACAAGCCCCTTCCTTGTATCCGGGTCCGCCCCTATTGCAAATTCCTAATTTAGGCTTCAAATGCGCATGGCGCTCTCTCACTTCAGAGCCCTGTCGTATTTCAAGGAAACAGTTTAGGGTCACATATGGGGTATTTCTGTACTCAGGAGAAATTGTGTTACAAATTTTGGGGGGATTTTTCTCCTTTACCCCTTATGAAAAGGAAAAGTTGGAGTCTACACCAGCATGTTAGTGTAAAAAAAAAAATTACACTAACATGCTGGTGCTGCCCCATACTTTTCTCAAGAAATAAAAGGAGAAAAAGTCCCCAAAAATTTGTAAAGCAATTTTTTCCGAGAACGGAAATATCCCATATGTCAGCCTAAAATGCTCTGCGGACGCACAACAAGGCTCAGGAGTGAGAACACACAATGTACATTTGAGACCTAAATTGGTGATTTGCACAAAGGTGGAGGATAGTTGCAGCAGTTCTGACATGAACGCAAAAAAAAAAAACACCCACGTGACCCCATTTTGGAAACTACAGCCCTCAAGGAACGTAACAAGGGGTATAGTGAGCCTTAACACCCCACAGGTCTTTGACAAATTTTCTTTAACCCCTTAAGGACCAATACAAATAAACCTGTACGCCCCTGAAAGACCAGGCCTGTTTTTTCAAATCAAGGATGTCTGTCTTTATTAGAGAATAACTCTGGTAACGTTTTGCCAATCACGATAATTCTGACATTGTTTTTTTTGTCACAAGTCGTCCTTCATGTACATAGTAAAAGTAAGCCGATATCATTTGTAGTTTTTTTTATAATGTAAAAAATCATGAAATTTTTACAAAAATTAAGATTTTTTGCTATTTTAACACTAATAGGGTGCATATATTTATACTTACTGGGGGACATGTATCAAAGATTTTACCCCTGTTTTGTGTGTATTTTTTTGCGCAAAATTTTGCGCAAGCCCATTTTTTTGCGCATTTTTTTGCGCACGTTTTGGTAGAGCATGTCCTCCAGATGTGGCTGAATCAGGGTACCTTGGAGTAACATCTATAGTACACATGGATTTATTACCTGCGTTCTTTTCCTTTACACCAAAAATTTTGCCGCAAGAGCTGTTTTTTTTGCGCAAATATAAGCCATCTTGGACTTAACGTAGCGAGATGCTCTAAATCATTGATTCTATTTTCCAAAGTGTGGATTGAGGAGATTACTATATTTACCCGCAATTTATGAAGCTCATTGCACTTCATTGATAAATTTAGCGCTTCTGCACATAATTTAGAATTTGGGAAAAGGGGTAAACTGCTTCTACCATACACAAATAATGATACATGTCCCCCACTGACCAAATAGTTTATGAAACTTATACTTTCAGATATCTACTTTATTTTGATGTCATTTTTTTTTGTTTTTAATTAACATTTTAAATTAGTTAGAAGCCTAACAATCTAACTTGAAATTTTGAAAATTTAGAAAATTTGAAAAGCACATCTTTTTTTGTGTGCTATGCAAGGTTTGCAGAAATTAAAAGGTAGTAGAACATAGGAACAGCCCTCCAAATGACCCCATTTTAAAAACTAGACCCCTTAAGGTATTCGCTAGGGGGTACAGTGAGTATTTTAACACCATCGTTTTTTGGCAGGAATTATTACAAAGTCAGTGTTAAAAATTCGAAATTTGCAATTTTTCACAAATGCATCATTTGGGGGGCATATTTTTTGTACATCACTTCTGATATTGAAAGAAATGCACCCTATATTTTATTTAGCTGCTTGTCCCATGTTCGGAAATACCCCCGCTTTGGCCATATATGGTTCCTTGGCCGCGTGGTAGGACTCAGAAGGAGAGGAGCGCCATTTGGCTTTCAGGGCAGAACAGTACCCCCACCCCCACAAGTGACCCCATTTATATACCGCACTCCTACAAGTTATTGGCTGCACCAGGGACCACTCTGATTAGTCCTTGGTTGGCTGGCAGTATAACGCGTCTGTCTGTGACAGTTAAGGCTCCTGATGGATATATCCGCCATGTTGTGGGAATAAGCACCCGCTCATGGCGAATATATCCATTACTGCTGCGGCTGGGTAGCTCAGTGTGTCCGCTCATGACTGCTGGCGGGAAATCCACCGCTATGAGTGGACACACAAAGCTACTCAGCCGCAGCAGGGAGCTCATTACCGTGACTGCTGCATAATGTGTAGGATCACATGGTGGACATCCGCAGCATATTACATGCTGTGGATGTCTGCCAATGCGATCCTACACATTATGCATTTTTTTTAATTAGATTCATTTAATAAATGTATTTTTAATATAAATATATATATATATATATATATAATTTATTTTATTTTTCATTTTTTATTTATTTATTTATTTTTTTACACTTTTATTACATTTTTATTTATTTTTACACTTTTATTTTATTTATTTATTTTTACACTTTTTAATGCTTTGGAATACTTAGTATTCCAAAGCATTGCAATTATATGCTGCCTGCCAGTTTTCACTAGCAGGCAGCATACTAGGACGTGCCTCTGGCACGTCCTTTCAGGCAATACCCAGGGCAGACCTGGGGGTCTTTGTAGGACCCCCGGCTGCCCAGGTATGCAGCAGCACCCCGCGATCGCGCTGCGGGGTGCTGCAGAGGAGACAGAGGGAGCCCCCTCCCTCTGTCAGAACTCCTTACAGCGCGCGGTCACTTCTGACCGCGGCTGTAAGGGTTAAACTGCCGGGAGTGAACTTCACTCCCGGCAGTGCGTCAGGTCCCGGCCAGCCGCGGACACACACAGCACCCCGCGATCGCGATGCGGGGTGCTGCAGGAGTGACAGAGGGAGCTCCCTCCCTCTGTCATAACACTTACAGCCCGCGGTCACTTCCGACCGCGGCTGTAAGGGTTAAAACTGCTGGGACCGAAGTTTACTTTGGTCCCGGTAGTGCAGCAGGGTCCCGGCTGTGTGATACAGCCGAGTCCCTGCCGCGATCTCGTGGGTGCACTGGGCAGCACCCACGAGAATAATGGACGAGTATAGACGTCCAGGTGCGGGAACGCCCGCCAACCTGGACGTCTATACTCGTCCTTGGTCGTTATCGGGTTAAAGTTGGACTTGAAAATTAAAAATTTGTTTTTTTCCCCTGAAATGCCGGTGTTACCCCAAATGTTTTTTTTTTTCACAAGGGGTAATAGGAAAAAAAGCCCCTCACAATTTGTAGCCCCATTTCTTCTGAGTATGGAAATGCCCCATATGTGGATGTAAAGTGCTCTGCGGGCGAACTACAGGGCTCAGAAGATAAGGGGCGCCATTGGGCTTTTGGAGAGAGAATCAGGCTGGAATTGAAGGCCATGTGTGTTTACAAAGCACCCATGGTGCCAGAACAGTGGACCCCTCCATATGTGACCCCATTTTGGAAATTACACCCCTCACAGAATGTAGTAAGGGGTAAAGTGAGCATATACACCCTACAGATGTTTAACAGATTTTTAGAACAGTCGTCCGTAAAATTGAAAACTTTAATTTTTCATTTGCACAGTCCACTGTTCCAAAGATCTGTCAAATGCCAGTGGGGTGTAAATGCTCACTTCACCCCTTATTACATTCCCTGAGGGGTGTAGTTTCCAAAATGGGGTCACATGTGGGGGGTCCACTGTTCTGGCACCACAGGGGGCTTTGTAAACGCACATGGCCCCTGACTTCCATTCCAAACCAATTCTCTCTCCAAAAGCCCAATGGCGCTCCTCCTCTTCTTGTAGTTCGCCCGCAGAGCACTTTATCTCCACATATGAGGTATTTCTATACTCAGAAGAAATGGGGTTACAAATTTTTGGGGCTTTTTCTCCTGTTACCCCTTGTGAAAATGAAAAATTTGGGGTAACGCCAAGATTTTATTGAAAAAAAAAAAAAAAAAAATTTTTACGTCCCATTTTAACAAAAGTTCGTTAATCACCTGTGGGGTGTTAAGGCTCACTTTATTTTTTTATTTTTTTTACTGTTCTGGCATCATGGGGGCTTTCTAAATGCGACATGCCCCCCAAAAACCATTTCAGCAAAATTCACTCTCCAAAAGCCCGTTGTCGCTCCTTCCCTTCTGAGCCCTCTAGTGCTCCCACAGACCACTTTACATCCACATATGAAGTATTTCCTTACTCGAGAGAAATGGGGTTACAAATTTTGCGGGGCATTTTCTCCTATTACTCCTCGTGAAAATGAAAAGTTTGGGGTAACACAAGCATTTTAGTGCTAAAAATCTAAATTTTCATTTTCACGTCCCACTTTAACAAAAGTTTGTCAATCACCTGTGGGGTATAAAGACTCAATTTACTCAATGTTACGTTCCTTGAGGGGTGTAGTTTTCAAAATAGAATGCCATGTGTTTTTTTTTTTTACTGTTCTGGCATCATGGGGGTTTCCTAAATGCAACATGCCCCACAAAAACCATTTCAGCAAAATTCGCTTTCCTAAAGCCCATTGTCGCTCCTTCTCTTCTGAGCCCTCTAGTGCACCCACAGAACACTTTACATCCACATATGAGGTATTTCCTTACTCAAGAGTTACAAGTTTTGGGGGCCTTTTTACCTTTTTCCCTTGTAAAAATGAAAAAAAAATTACAATTACAATTACATGTTAGTGTTAAAAAAATTAGATTTTGATTTTTCTCCTCCATTTTGCTGCTATTCCTGTGAAACACCTAAAGGGTTAACAACATTTTTGAATGTCATTTTAAATACTTTGAGATGTGCAGTTTTCATAATGGGGTCCATTATAAGGGATTTCCAACATAAAGACCCTCATATTCACTTCAAAGCTTAACTGGTCCCTGAAAAATTCTGATCTAGAAATTTTCGTGAAAAATTAGAAAATTGCTGCTAAACTAAAAAGCCCTCTAATGTCTTCAAAAAATAAAAACATGTCAACTTTATGATGCAAATATAAAGTAGACATATTGTATGTGTGAATCAATATGTAATTTATTTGACATGTCCCTTTCCCTTACAAGCAGAGTGCTTAAAATTGAAATTTTTCCTGAAATTTGGGAATTTTTCACCAAGAAACGATGCCAGTATCGGCAAAAATTTACCACTAACATAAAGTAGAATATGTCACAAAAAAAGTAGAAGCATCCCAGAGTTATTAATGCTTAAAATGATAGAGGTCAGATTTGAAAAAAATGCTCCATCCCTTAGGGTCATAATGGGCTCCGTCCCCAAGGGGTTAAATGTCCCTATATTGTCGGAGTGCCTGTTCCTTACTAACACAATCAGGAGCTGCCAGAATGTCATTAACTTCCACTTAGCGCCTGTGCTTGTAATTTTCACACATTCCTCTATTTTGTTTTATTTATTTCTTTTTTGCTGCAAAAAGCTTGGCCTCCTATTGGGATCTAAGTGTTCCATACATAATTATTACTATGCTAAGTGCAATTAACCTGGGGCACAGAAGCGCCATAGGGTTATAGTGCAGGGTTAGCTAGAATTCTGCCTTCTTAAGGATTTTTATGCTCTTGGATTGAAAGCCGCCATTGGTTCTTTATTGTTTGTCTGTAATGTCTATATTGTAGTTTAAAGAAGTACTCCACTGGAACTGGTGACAGAAAATTAAACAGATTTGTAAATTACTTCTATTAAAAAAAATCATAATCCTTCCAGTTCTTATCAGCTGTTGTTATGATCCATAGGAAGTTCTTTTCTTTTTGAATTTCCTTTCTGTCTGACCACAGTGCTCTCTGCTGACACCTCTGTCCATTTTAGGAACTGTTCAGAGAAGGATAGATTTTCTATGGAGATTTGCTCCTACTCTGGACAGTTCCTAAAATGGACAGAGGTGTCAGCAGAGAGCACTGTGGTCAGACAGAAAGGAAATTCAAAAAGAAAATAAATTCCTATGGATCATAACAGCAGCTGATAAGTACTGGAAGGATTATGATTTTTTAATAGAAGTCATTTACAAATCTGTTTAACTTTCGGTCACCAGTTGATTTAAAAAAATGTTTTCCAGTGGAGTGCCCCTTTAAATATAGGTTATGAATGGGGATGAGGAGGTATTAAATGTAATATCAATTAATGTCAATTACTACAAGTGCCCCCACTACATCACTGGGCCCATAATGACTGGGGGTTTACTCAAGAGACTGACTGTAGATATCTCCTTAGGCATGGCACAGCTGAATGGACAAGAAGAATTGTCATATTTTAAAGATGAAGACCCTACCAAAATTTGTTTATTGCAAATTTGCCTGTCAGGCTTGTTTCTGATTTAACAACGATTTAGATTCGCCCCAAACTCCTTGGGCCTGGTGCCCAGTGCCTAGCCAATGGACTGTAAGGAGTTAAGTGGCATAGCATTGCCACTTACCTCCATGGTGCATATAGTAAACAGCTATGCACAGGGAATTGCTGCTTACTGTACGGGGGCCGAGACACCTGTCAAGATGACAGGACAGCTCTCTACATACCCTGCTGGAAATTACCTACTGATCAGGAGGTATATGCTGTATGCCTCTTGCTCAGTGAACTGAACCACGTGGATCAAACTAGTCCCTATTACTGAAGCATAGAAGGCAAGGAAAATATTATTTTTTTACCATTTCTTAAAAAAAAAATATATATATATATATATATATATATATGTTATATTTTTCGCCGTATAAGATGCACTTTTTCTTCCCCAAAACTAGGGGGGAAAAGTTGGTGCGTTTTATACTGCAAATACACATTAAAACCCTGTCCTATCGCGGCGGTCCCTGCGGCCATCAACGGCCAGGACCCGCGGCTAATACAGGACATCACCGATCGCGGTGATGCCCTGTATTAACCCTTCAGACGCGGCGATCAAAGCTGACCGCCGCGTCTGAAGCGAAAGTCAAACTAACCCGGCTGCTCAGTCGGGCTGTTTGGGACCGTCGCGGTGAAATCGCGGCGTCCCGAACAGCTTACAGGACACTGGGAGGGACCTTACCTGCCTCCTCGGTGTCCAATCGGCGAATGACTGCTCCATGCTGGGATCCCCTGCATGGCCGGCGCTCTCCTTCGTCGTCATCACGTTGTCGCGCATGCTGTCCCGTCATCCAATAGGAACGGCGTGCGTAACGACGTGATGGCGGCGACGGAGAGCGAGGATCCCGGGCAGCAGAGACGTTCTGGAGCGACGGGGACACCCCGGGGACGCGGCGACAGCGATGGAGGGCGACATCCAGGGCAGCGGTGACGAGCAGTGACGGGTCCGGAGCGGCAGGGACACGTGAGTATTACCTCCCATACCAGTGGTCTTCAACCTGCGGACCTCCAGATGTTGCAAAACTACAACTCCCAGCATGCCCGGACAGCCGTCGGCTGTCCGGGCATGCTGGGAGTTGTAGTTTTGCAACATCTGGAGGTCCGCAGGTTGAAGATCACTGCCCTATACTTTAAATTTTATTTGGTTCAGAATCTTTTTT